>NC_049990.1:1721891-1772236 GCF_000003815.2 Branchiostoma floridae
GGCTACAGAAATGGAGATGGGCGCCACCCCTACGCATCTGTTACTGATGTACGGGCAACTTTAACTTTAACTTTAACTCAATGATCAGGAACATTGTACCTACAAACTTTAATCTAAATTGGCCTGCACATTGCCATCACTGAATATAACTTACAGTAACTTTATACAGTGTGGAAGCCACTTAATTGCAAACCCCATTTGACAGTGTATTTCGTGCAATTATCCGAATAGTGCAACAAAGCGAAGTTATTAAGCTGGACCGCACCACCATGGGATTTGGGGATTTCGTGCAATTAACAGAAGTGTGCGATTATCTGGTGTTCAATTAAATGGCTCCTACTGTATTAATTCAAATTCATAGTCTCTCCATTAGCATCCAACCAATGAAATACGTCAATGTAGGTTAGACATCCAGGTAATAAGATACGCCAAAAATAGTTACTCAAGCAACTGGATAATTATGGTTTTGAAAAGGTCAGACATTTCGGATAGAATCCACTATCCTTCGTCAGTGACACTGAAGAGATCTGGAAGAGACAGGTCTTTTATACTCTAACTATGAAAGAAGACAATTTCAGATGTCCAATAGGAAAGGTTGTACGACAATTCAGACTGAAGACAATTTGGATTCCAAAGAAAACAAAGCTAAGCCAAAGCAAGGCCAACCAATGAAATGTCTTGATATGGCCCTTCCAAGGGTTTCTAAGTTGATGGACACTTGCAGTGTGCAAATCTTGAGATTCCAACAGGAAGGAATATAAGGCTATGGACTAGAACTAGAACTTAAATAAAAAAATAAATGCAACTGAACAACCATCTGGCATTCAGAACCAAGGACAACATCTATACTATGATCACTTTGACATCATTTTTGATGCGCCTAGATAAACCCTGTATATTAAACATTATTTGTTCCTATATCTACACCTGTACAAAGAAGCGAGATGTTGACCATAATGTTAGCTTAGTACCTTCAATTTGTTAAATTGTATCTTGTTGTTCCTGCATATGTCTGTTATGTCTGTTATCAGTGACCTGTACCTAGCCCGTCGAGGCATGAATGTACAATAAAGGTCTTTCATTCATTCATTCATTCATTAATGAACTGTCCTGATGTGACCCTACCAATGCAGTTTCCAGGGTGATGGGCATGGCTCCATCCTCCATCCTCATCACCTTCTCCTTCTCTCTCTGCATCTTCAGCTGGACCAACAACGGCACCTCCTCTTCAGACGGAGCCTCCACTTTCTGGGAAAAAAATTGCAATTTCATCACATATTTCCATGATATTTTCTGTACAACAAGTGCCACCGACTCTGGCTGTTCATGATCAGCTAGACCAACAACGGCACCTCCTCTTCAGACGGAGCCTCCACTTTCTGGGAATAGAGTGCGACAATTTTATTACACATTTCTATCATCTTTTCTGCACAAAAAGTCACAAGAACCAGACTCTGACTCTTCAGCTGGACTGAAAATCTGAAAGGCTGGACCTCTATTTGAGGTGGAGACTTTGCTTCAATCTGTATTCCAGAAGAAGAAACATATTTGCTCAAAGACACATTTAAAGAAATCTGTATCCTGTTGAGCTTAGACAATTATTCCAATTAAGATTATCACAAGACAGAAGGGCACCATGTAGCTGGACTCAGACCACAGGACCTATAGACATCGGATGGACTCTTCTGCTAAATAAAGAGTCAAGACTCAAGACTCTCTGACTGGTCACTATTATTTTGGAAACAATTTACGCATTTTCTATACGCAAGTTCTATAGTTACTGTTTTTCATCATTTTTGTTTCCTTTGACCAGAGTATCTTCCTCATTGTCTATCGTTTGTTTTAAGGTATGCCTTGGGCAAACATCTCACTGGTCATAACATAGCCAAACAATCAGATGATGGGCAAGACATACCGTGACATAAGGTATGCACAAATATATTCAAATATTCAATGCATACAGTTGGCTGAAGGGTTGAATTATCCCTAGTTTATGACAAATTTTGCTTTAATTTCTTTTCCTAAGGTCACAAAATACCATGTGAATCTATCAGTTAAGTCTTTATCATTCCAGGGAAAAAGATGAAGACAAAGCCCTGGTTGGGTGATTCACACAGGCTGAAGGGTTGAATAATTCCTATAGTTAAGTTATATGAAAAATTTTGTTTCCTATTCCTTAGGTCACAGAATATCATTTGAATCTATCAGTAAATTCTTTATCATTTCTAAGGAAGAAGCTAAAGGTTCAACATAAGAAAAGAACCATTGGAGTTCCACATGAACTGAACAATGCAACAATGCTATGATTTATAAATACTTCACCAACATTTGAAAGATATTGTTATAATTTAATGAAAAGAAGATAGAAAGGTTAACGTCGTACCACGACGAAACAAAGCTCCTTACCTGCCCTAAAATATCACCTGTCGGGACACTTCTTCAGAAATCCGATAAAATATTCATCTTAAGAAAGGTCATATCAATCAATGGCTCCCTGGGGGGTTCCGGTCTGAAACGGGCCATTTGAAAACCTCAATTTTCTGCGTCGCTTGCGCCTTCTTAAAGTTTCATACACCCGTGGGATTCGGCTGGCTGCTTTTATGGGGTTTTGATGACGTTGGATAGTTTTGCTCCCCTCTGAACTTTTGGATGTGATACGTAACGTGTCCCCATGGCTTTAAGCGGTGATGCAAATCCTTAGATTTAGTGGATCTGGGGGCAGCTGTTCGATCTCAGGATTGGACATATTGTGAGAGATTGCATTTTTCACTAATCGGATGGTTTGTATATTTCTATCTTATTTTTCAACTTTATCATAGGCAATTGCCCCATATCACATGAACAATAAAATATAAAAAAAACACACAATACAACTGTTAATAAGAATACTTGGCTAAAATGTGAGCTGTAACAGAGCTGCATTGCACTACCTTGCAAACCTAGACTTAAGAACAACTTACTATTATAGTCCTCTTTTCACCCAAAGTAAGTCCAATGGTGTGAAAATGGACTTACTCAGGGAGGACTGAAGAAGGACTTACTCCAGCACCCTTAATTGGTGTGAAGGACTAACTCATCAGGATTATAGTCCACCAGGGTTGTAGCAAGCCTGAAATCATTTTTAGTCCCCTTGATTTTGAATGGGAATCCTATCGAGCACCGAAGGCATGGCGTGACGTTGCGCGACATTTCTAGGGGATCTGGGTCCTAGAAAATTTTTAAATCAAGACCCTCTAAAACACTATTTCCTGCATTTTGAGGTGCAAATTTTGCTTGTAGACTAAGCTGTTCAATGGCATCTGTTTTGGTGAAGAAGAACACATGGGTTTCAGTTTTTTTATATCTTTACATATAAATTTTTGTCTGTCCCAGGGGACAGAATGGGGGAAACTTTTTCAGTCCCTAGCTGCAAAATTCCTTCAAAGGACTGAAGGACAGGTGCTGGCTACAACCCTGTAGTCCACCAAAACTAAAACAAGCAGCCCTCAGACATGGCAAAATGGGATGGGCTTACTGTGGGAGTAACTCCAAGTCTACATTCATCCAGGTTTTTCCACTAGCTATGCTTGAAAATGTGTTGTTCCTCACCTTAAATGAGGATAAATGCCTTTGCCTTTTTAGATAGTTTTCCTCACTTTTAAACTTTCAAAGAATAAATCATCTGTAGCTAACATTTCGAGTGCACAGCTTTACTATTATGTGGACATTTATGAATTAAATCATCATCACCCTAGGTACCTGTGAGTGCATGTATCATCACATACTTGTGTCTGATTATTGTGTCTGTCTACAATCACAATTAATATTAGTTTGACCCAATGACCATGTAACCTATACATTTTTTATCAAGTATGTCTTGACTCATCAATTTGTTACTGTAGTAATTCTTCAATAAATTTTGTTAATTTCTTTAAACAGACTCAAGTTCAATGGACAGTTTGCTCTTTAGAGGACAAAGTCTTTTGAATTTTTAAGACAATTATGATCATATTTAATTTTTTGTTCCTTTTATTTCATAATATCATGTCTACCTTATGTCTGGAAAATACAATGTACTTTTGTGTGAGGGTAATAAAATATCATGTAAATCACACTAGTATTTAGTCATTGCACACACACATGCACTGCAAATCTACATGTAATACTAGTTCACCTTTATCCATGGGGTTGTCTTTAAAAACAGCACATTTAGGAGTATTAAGTCTGTGGACAGTGGTTTCAAATATGCATGCGCAATACTTTCAAAATGTTATGATTTGAAACCACCATCTGTCGACTTCATATCCCTAAAAAGGTTTCTTTTACATTAATTTGTAAGAAAAAACCAATATAGGTTACCCTCGGATAAAGGTGAACCAGTGTTAACTCCATTTTCATACATGTATACATATATATATAGAGGTGGTGAAGGGACGGAACAATGTGGATGGACAAAAGTTTGGTGACTTAACTCCACGACCACTACATAATATATAGCTATGTCTTACCTTTGGTTGTGCATCTGTAAATTCCAGCCTGCAGAAATACACAAAAAACAGATCAGGCACAATCATACAAAATTTCTTAAAAGTATCACTTTGAAAAAAAAGACTAAAAGTATCACTTTGAACAACTACATGCACCATTTCTTTTTTGATTTGTGCTGCTTATTTTCATTTAAGATAGGTCAATTACAACCAAAATGTATTCAAACTTGATTTCATTTCAGTTTCTTAGCTTGACTCTGTTGTGCTCCACAAATTCCATCTTTGCCATGCTTGCATGGAAGCTACAATATTATATTACAAGGCAATTGTCCAGTAAAAGCCTACCCCTGCTTGTCGAAGAGTTTGGCCAGTTTTCCGAGCTCCTTGAGGTTCTCCTCAGTCTTCTCCAGCTCCTTGGCCTTCAGAGCTGCCTCCTCCTCATCACGGAGCAGTTCAGCTGACGACACGCTCGAGAAACCCGAGTCTTTCCTCGACAGCTCCTTTAAGTATAAAATATGATAATTTAAGTACTTAGGGTCAGTGCAAAGAACTGTATGGGACTCTTCCATCCATTTCAACTGAAGTCAGGCGACGCCGGATGAGCCTTGCTGGACATGTTATTTGACACGGCGAACCAGCCGGTAAACTGCTTTTTTGGTCCCCAGAAGCAAATAGGAGAAGAGGACGTCCATATCTCACGATAAAGGACTTTATTGAAGCAGAGACTGGTCTATATGATAAGGACCTCATTGAACTGATGAAAGATAGAAAACAATGGAAGCAAAACTATGTGAATGCTTCAACTTGTTAAAACAAGTATGAATATGTATGTATGTATGTATGTATGCAGGGTCAGTGCAATAGCCGACTCGGTAGACTGTCTGCCTTGCATTTGGTATAGTTGATGAGTGCAATCCCCGGCCGAATGAACTAGAGACTTTAAAAATGGTATATGCTGCTTTCTCTACTTAACAAATCAACACTCAAATAGATGTGCGATATGAGTAAGGGCAGTTGAAAACCACCTATAAACAGTACTAAGCAAGTTTTGGGAGTCTGACCTGTTGAATAGCATTAAAAAAGTCTGAGGGGAAAAACTGTATCTTGATACACAATCAATAGTTTCAAACTTATGTTAGTCTTAGAATATAAATTACAAGCAAAGAAAAATGATGAAAAAAATTTAAAGGCCTTTCCATTACCTGAGAGTCTGCCATGTCTTCAAGATTCTTTATGATCCCAGCAGCCTCCTTATACCCTTCCCTCAGCTCCGGGAAGTAACCTCCTTGTCTCGGGGAAGACGCAGGACTGTCTGACAAGACGTTCTTCCGTTGCGCAATCTCTCGTTGTCTCGGAGACGAAGCAGGGCTGTCAGTCAAAACCTTTTTAAAGACACAAGATACAAGATAACGTTATTGGATATTGCACAATGTTTGAAACGATTATGGGTACATTTCTATGGAAGCTCTCTGTTTATGTAGTAATCATATTAGTACAATGCTAAACTTTCTTCCAACACTGATGTACATGGATCATAATTTCTTTTTCAAATACATGTATCATTGATTGTCAAGAGGGTAACAGTGGTCATTGAAAATCTCATCTGTGTACACTTAAGTGTTGGAAGAAAGTTTAGCATTGTATATTGTGTAGCGTAAAGATATCAACAACAATATTTTTCATTTGTCGACAGTTAAAATGGTTCGACAAACAATAGTTAAAATAGATATACTGTGTTAAAGTAATAGGATAGGAAACTGGTCACCTTTTGCTGGACAACAGCTCTTGGGGAAGACCCAGTTCTGTAAGACGAGGCGTTTTTCTGCTGCACGATCTCTTGCTGCCTTGGAGGAGATGCGGGGCTATTTGACAAAAGTTCCTTCCGTTGGACAATTGCTCTTGGGGATGACGCAGTTTTGTTTGACTGTCTTGGAGACGCCAAAGGACTATCTGACAAGTTTTTCTGCTGCACAATTGCTTTCTGTCTCGGAGAGGAAGCAGGGCTATTTGACAAAACTTCCTTCTGTTGGACAATTGCTCTCGGGGAGGATGCTGTTCTGTTCGACTGTCTTGGAGATGCTAACGGAGAGTCTGACAAGGCGTTTTTCTGTTGGGCGATGGTTTTCTGTCTTGGAGTAGAGAAAGGACTGTTTGACAGGCTGTTTTTCCGTTCGACAATCTCTCGCTGTCTTGGGGAGGCCGAAGGACTGTTTGATACAACGTTTTTCCGCTGTGCAATCGCTCTCGGGGACGACGCAGCTGCACTCTTCGAAAAGCTGTCTTTACGTGGCGAAGTCTCTTTTTGTCTCGGGGACGACACCGAACTGTTGGACGGAATCTCTTTTCTCTGCACAATCACTATCGGTACAGACTTTTTTCTGGTAGACGAGTTGTTTTCCACTGGCACGATATCTCGCAGTCTAGGAGATGACGACAACAGAGGACTGTTTGTTACAACCTTCTTTCGCTGGACGATCGTTATAGGAGGGAACGTAGTTCTTTTCGGCGAGGCGTTTTCCTGCGGCGTGTTATCTGACAAGCCGTTTTTCTGCTGCACAATATCTTGTGGTTTTGAAGACAATGAGGCACTGTTCAATGAACTGTCTTGCTCCCACATGATTGTTTTTTGTTGCGGGCTTCGACTCATCAGCAAAACAGATCGGTTGTTCTCACGACTTTCCTCCGACGTCACGACCAACTGTGCTGTAAGACACAATGGACAGTTTCTCACAGTATCCAGACGCTTTGTTTGATAAATAATACATGCATCATGAGCAAGTGAACGATATGTGATTGACCTTAACTTATTGTTAACTTTATTGTGTCTGAATGACAGCAATCTGTTCATGTGCCTCTCTGGCTGACAACCTGTGTATTTACCTTAAAGTTTGTAAAATGACATCAATTACAACAATTTGTACGAGTAGAATGTAATTAATTCCTAAAAAAATTAGGCTAAAGGTAATGGATTGATAAGTTCTTTGGCAGACAAAATTGATGAGGATTAATCAATCTTAGATAACTTAATTACTCAAAGGTAGCTATCGGTAGCTGTTGTTATGTACAATTGTATAGTTCAGTTTGCACACGCATTTTTCTCATGGTCATTATTTTATAATGTTTCTCTACTGTGACAATGTATCTATATTTAAAGATTAAAAGTCACAAACCAGAGTTATCTGACCTCAAATGACAGTAACTCATGATTTCTTAACGACCTTCGCTCATGATTTCTTAACGACCTTGGCCTTTGATTTCTAAGCGCCCGTGTCAGCTTTGATTTCACCACACAATGGAGTGACATACTCCGGTGTGGAACATCACAGTGAGGGAGGTGATGCGATAATTTGTCACTGACAAACTCTGAGTGGCAGATGTGGGTTTTTGCATGCTGGCACCAGAAATAACCCAGACCAGATTACATACAATCTAGAGTTTATGTTGGCTGCAGTACACTAGTCGATCAACAGAGAGCACTGCTGCTCAACCTAACAAGTTGATTGCCAAGGATCTGTATGATGTAGGTAAAGTTAAAGGTAAAGGTGAAGGTGAGAAAGTCTCATGATAGCCTTTTTAAGGCGGTAGTGACACTGAGTCTAGGGCATGGTATTGGGAGTTGAAGCCTTGGCCGGGCTCCTTCCACCAATTTTTACCTCCCCCTCCCTTTTAAGTCAGGTACCCATTTTTACACCTGGGTGAAATGTCAGAAAAGTCGTGTAAGGTGTCAATCCCAAGGGCACAACATCAGTACTTAGAATGACAGAATTTGAATGCAACCCCTACAATCTTCATGTAAAGCAGAAACACAGACTAACCCTAGGCCGAATCCTTGAAACTTAGAAGTTATGTGTAGGTACATAAAATTATACAATGTACCAATAACCCAAGGATTAATTAAATCCAGAAATGCTAATCCTCTCGGGTGCAAGATACAACTTGCTCATCCGTGATCTTTAATATCCAAAGCTTTAATGACCTGCATTAGTTCAGAGGTAGAAAATCATGACGCTGCTCAACCCAACAAAGTTTCCAACAAATTCCTCACCTGTGTCGTAGGTGACATTATCAAAGGTACTACTAGTCAGGGCTCTAGCCAGCTCGAAATTTTTTTCCGTCAGCCAATTCCCATTGTCGCGAAAACACTATTCCAGGAGTTAGAGAGACTGAACTAAGACCTTGAAAAACTGGTTTTAATGAGATTATCGAATGCGAAAGGGCACCGACACACATTGTCAACGATCATAACAATAGCAATACAAACAGTGTATGGCTTTTACGGCCGTGGACGGCATCCCCAAGCCGCCTGTAGCTTCCACCAAGGAGCTTTTATCAGATTTTTGTCCGTCAAGGTTGACGGATTAGTTTTAAAATTTTTCCATCACATGCAGCATATTTCCGTCAATTGACGGAAAAACGGACGCTGGCTATAGCCCTGCTACTAGTAGACAAACTATCTGACCTACATACAGAACCTGCTGGGGGATGTCGAAGGCGGCCTGAGCCTTGCCGCTATTACTGCACTGGCTGCGGACAGACGACAGAAGTGGACAAGACTGCTCTGCAGAAGACCGATGATGATAATGAGATGTTACAGTGTATTCCAACACATCAAGATTGGACTACGTGCGATCTGACCAGTGCTCTTAAAACTTATCCTTGAGAGGAAATTAAATACCAGCATTGTAATTGTACAGCTGACACACCAACATGAACATGTAGCACCAATCATGTATTATAGCCCCTTCAACAGTGGCACAGGTGGAACTCCTCCTTAAGGAAAGGACCTGTCCAAACACTTCACCTTACAAGACTTCACCTGTATACCTGAACACACCTTTTGTGGCAGGTGAAACACCTGAATATTGAGGGAACTAAGGACACTGTGGAACTGAATCAATAGACAAATATTTGATCAATGATTGTACACAGTGGCAATATAGCCTGGCCTTAGCCAAACACTATTAACTTTAACTTTAAGGTGATAGGTCTCAAGTTGTCTTCTCTTTTTTGTATTTCTGTATTTTGCAAATTTTTCATTGAAAGGAGTAAGATCATGCAAGGTATTTGATATCTAGTGACAACATTCACACGTGGTAATTCACAGATCTATTCCAAATTGTCTAAACACAAATTACCTACAATTACTTACAAGGTTTCCCAAACTTTCAACATGATCTTCTCCTGTATGAGAATTTAAATGCTTTATTTCACTTAGTCTAATATCTACTTTAGTCTAGTATTCCTTGACACACACACAAAAACTGGGATTAGTGGTCCATATATTTTTGTGTTGTGTTGAAAATTTAACTTAGCTTGAGAATGAGTTCTCCCAAAAGATGAACTTTCAAACTCTTCTTGCATTTGTTTTCAGATATTTAAGGTTAAGATCATGCAGTAAACACAACATAATTTATGAAATAAATAAAGTACAATTTTACATCATTCTCCAGAGCATTCCCCTCACAATACATATTCAATTTGATATCTATTACTTTGACAACATTCACATATGGTAATTCACAGACTGAGCTATTAGACTTTATACCCATTTAACTAGGCTTCACAAACCTTCAACATGCCCTTCTCCTGTATTTTAAGCAGAGTGAGAATTTAAATGCTTTATTTCATTAGTATCTCATTCCTTGACAAACTCACAAAACTGGGCTTGCAATTGATGGTCAAAATATTTTTGTGCTTTTCAATTTTTGTGTTGGAAATTGCACTATAACTTTGCTTGATTGAGAACGATTTCTACCAACACAGATGAACTTTCAAACTACTACTACAGCCTGGACCATGTAACCAAGTAACTGACTTGCTGTTGCCACTAAGCGAGTGTTTGGCAATGAAAGCCAAATTACAATGTAGCCAGCCCTACCTCTGCGGCGGCTCTATTGAACTATAAACGCCACCAGCCCAGAACATACAATAATGGCTACACGCCAATTTAGCCCCTACAATACCCGCCGGCCAAGTCTGTTGTACTGGCTGACTTATTGGGCATCCATCAACTTATGTGGGTCCCGGAGGTCAGGCAAGGTCAAGCCAGTTACAGGGTTGCTGTCATGGCTTTTTGATAAAATAACCTTTTCTGAGGAATAAAAATGATTATACCTTTCACGGCACATCATTATAATCAGTGTTCATACCAGTGCTATCTCCAGATTAAAACTTTCTTCCACCCCACTCATTATTTCAGAGCCCATGTTGTTGATTTTCCTGGTTAAATATGTCATGTAAAGCTTATCAAAGTATATTTATACTTATCAACAGTTTCATGTCATTTTGGGAGAGATGGGGTAAAATCATTTTCCGTCGGACCCAACAAACAAATTTCCGTCCCTGGACGGAAGGACGGCTCCTAGAGATAGCCCTGCTCCAAATACAAGTCTCAAAGTCCCTCTACAACAACAGCTGCTTTAAACGGCCTGCAAATATAAGACATTTCCTCTCTGACAAATGTTTCCCCCTTCCCCAAATACAAACCAAATAGCCTTCAAAACCATTATGTTCACCACCAGCAACTTAGCTCAGTGCCCAGAAGTGGTGTCTTGCTCTTGTATTGAGGAAACTTGTTAAAAAAAAAATTCTATTTGACTTTATGTACTACGAGAATCAACAGGTGGTTGCTAAGATGTTAGATTGTCTGCACACATTTTGCCTAGCACTGTGGTGTTCTGCAATGTAAACGCCACGGTAACTATATTTGTACCACTCTCCAAGGAGTCACTAAAATTACCTGATTTTCTGACGAAAATAAAGTCAAGGTTGTGTGGGAAGGAGGAGACAAGATGCTGACTCATGTACTAGTATTGACAATTGTGAAGACAGGCACTGGTGCAAAGGGACAGTACCACTAAAATGATACTTTGGCTAAGTATTTACTAGTAAGGTCTTTTTGTGTGGTATGACTATGAGAACCTTTCCCTTCATAATAACAGTCTGCAAGAGGAAAAATTGGAAAATTTACAGAAAATCTTCATTTTGTTGTCCTCAATGAGGTTGTTTTTACACACAAGACCCACTCAAAGTACTGATTAAAAGGTTGTGTTCTCGCCTCTCAAACTCTTTTTGTTTTCTTGAAAATCATTAACAGTCTTGGACAAGCAAACACTGCTTGGCTGAGCAATCAAGGGCTTTCCAAAGAAAACTGGCTTAAGATAAGACAATTACGAAACCTGATCCTCTTTAGCTGCAACTGTTATTCTAATGATTATGTGGCTTAAAAGCTGTTCCATGATTTGAACATTAGTTCAGTCTGTATTGTATATTAAGCTTCATTCTGACTTTACAACTTCTTATTCTTAATATATATATATATAAACAACAGTATTTCATTTTTACTGGGCTTAACCAATGGCTAGATGTAATGTCAGAAAGAGAAATCGCTGACTTTGTGCCAGCTGTGCCCCCCTTGTTCACTGTACCAGAACATTAACGTTACGCTGTTTCTTTGTGACTGAGTTACCTTAGGTAAGTGTTGTTAACAAAACTAAAAGAACATTTATCTCGCCATTATAATACCTTTCTCCTAAGTAGGATTGCTATTTATAGATCAATTGAATAACAGTCTCTAGGTGTTCTAACTAAGGAAGGAAAAACACTCTTAAACATAGAAGAGAACTACAAAATACATGTACATGTATAGCATTCACAGAACTTCATACACAAACATGCCCTACTTACAAAATACACATAACATACACACTTCGTGAACCTTGGGTTGACACTCTTACTACCTTAACAATTGACATCATAACAAAAACAACGTAACACAAGAACAGCAGTAAGTTGGGACAGAGAGAAAGAAAATACAAGCTTTTAGACATGACCAACACAGTTCAAGCACTCAGATTTGGTAAATTTCGTCTTAGAAAGTTACTAAAAGTTTGTAGCAAAATAGAAACAAGTCGAAAGTTTGAAGAACCTATATATAGACTTATAGTCCGCAACACAACGCTAGGACACCATGCTTTAACCTACCTGCACATTTCCACCTGTAAAACACCACTTGGCGGCTTCTTAATAAGCCAATTCACCTGAAGTACCACTTCTTATCTGGCCAAAATCTTCGCGAATTCCTTGCCATCTTGTCTAAGGAGTTTAAACTTTCTTGGCGCTCAAATTTGCCAATTAAAGACTCGCAAATTTCA
Organism: Branchiostoma floridae; assembly: GCF_000003815.2. Classification (NCBI taxonomy): domain Eukaryota; kingdom Metazoa; phylum Chordata; class Leptocardii; order Amphioxiformes; family Branchiostomatidae; genus Branchiostoma; species Branchiostoma floridae. The sequence goes on from NC_049990.1 coordinate 1,734,511, forward strand.
GATGCCAGTGTGACCAAGCATTTTCGTGCCCTTGCCGCGGTTACCTGACCCGTCGCCAGGTGAACAAAAGACGCCGCCAGGTAAACTTTTACCTGTTCAGACTTCTTACAAAGTTGTTACCTTATCGCTACATCACGTCAGCTGACTGTGAGGGACAGTCTATAATTTCTGAAGGAAGGGGGCATTATTACTTTTATAAAAGTTACTTAAATAGACATCAACATTGATTGTATTTTAAATGTGCATCTATAATTCTACTATTATTATTCTATCTATAGTTATGCTAGTAAAACTATATTGATGACGTTTTTAATGTCTCTTTTGAACCAAAGGCCTACCTTTATATCAGTGGTATAGTCTAATTACATCCCAGCATGCATCACGTCTGTAAAATCTGTCGTCTTCACTTCCGGTGTTGAAGTTGTTCAGTTTTGGATCACGTTTTGGCCTTAAACTTCCATTTCCTGTCACAATCGTCCCGCAAACAGCGTTTTCAGGCCGGAACGGTTGTCTTCTAGCCGGATCGGAAGGTAAGGATGTGTTTTCTGCGCTGTTGGCGGATGTTTTTGCTAGAAAACAGGGTTGGGCGGCGCGTGTTTTCGTTCCCTTCGGAGCAAACCCCGACCATCCCCCCGAGGGCGCGGGTTTCGCTGACGTGGTCGTCTGGAACTTGTTTACGTCAAGACAGCCGTCAACTTCGGCTCCTCGGAGGGCACAAGGTCCTTTAAGAAACTTGATTTAAGAACGCATAAGTGGCAGTAAGTGAAATATATAGACCTGATCCGGGAGTAAATTTATCGATCGAACCTTAGGAAAAACTGCAAGGATCGCGACTTTGCAAATCACTCTTTTTAGCGCTTGCAATGTAGTCGTAGTCTTGATGTTGTTGTAGTCTTGAAGTCATGTTGTTTTTGTGATTTTAGAAGACGTTAATCTCTGCTTATTTCAGGCGCTGTAAGCTGACAATGTTGTGTTAAGGTGGGAAAGTTTCTTGGCAGGATTTTTCAGTCCGCATGGCTAGCTTGCCCCTCCCCCTCCTGTGCAACATACATCATTACGCTATGACAGGCCGCTGTCATCAGACCCGGTAACGTTATCCGTCTGACCCGGTGGCCACCCCGGTACCAGCACACCACCGAGCCGCTGCACCCAACCCGCTCGGTCCACCCTCACCACGGCCCGCCTGCGCTCCCACCCCGCCCCGCTCCACCCTCCCGAGCACGGACACAACAACAACAACACCATGGCCTTCTTCTGCTTACTCTGGAGGGTGGTGAAACATCTCTTATTCCGTCCCGAGACGTGGCTGATGACGCTGATCGGAGTCGCCATCTACAGCTATGTGCACCACTGGGGCGACATCAAGGCTATTTTTAACCAGGCCAAGCTCTCTCTCAGCTCTAGAACTTCCCAGCTCGCAGGGATTGCGACGGTGATTCAGGAAAACCATTCCGAATCGTCGAAGGAACCGCAGCTGGAGTTGAGCGAGGATGTGAGCGAGGAGGAACTTGCGCAGATCTGGGAATTCCGGAAGGATAACGTTGCGGTGTACGCGATACAGGGACGACGGGAACACATGGAAGACAGGTACGTACGATAGAGAGATCGACGTTAGTTTTTGTCTGAACCTTACAACAATACTGGTTTTGCACATGCGTCAAATTTACATTCCTCATACAATTAGACAAATGTATTTTAATCTCCATCTGCCATTACATTGACAACTGTCTTAAGAAGCAAGAAGAAGTTGAACCTGTGCATACTAGTATGCTTTAGACCTTGTAGTCAGTCATATGTCATATCCTTACACAAATTGTTACTTAGAATCACTAGGAACTGTATTCTATTTACCTTTACCTGTACTTAGTAGCTTGTTAGAGAGCATAAATATTGTTGTAGCTCAACCAATGAGAGAGTGGCTAAACGTTTAGATTTGTACATTCCTTTATTTTTATACCATCATATGTTTTTACTTGGGAGGGTGTGGCAGTATAATTGGTCTATGTCAGGTAAAGGTAAACGTAGTTCCATGACCTTAATGTTCAGGCCATAGGGGCAGTGAGTTGTCATAACAGTTAGTATCCGTCTATATCCAGGTTGTGTTTATACAAAATAGTTGTCATTTGTACCTGAAACTTTGAAAGGAAATCATTATGATACAGTGTATACCTGAAATCATAACGTTACAATGACATTCGCCATGATTGTTTTTTTTATGTAATTTTGGTATGAATGGATTCTGCAAAGTCCAACTGTGCAATAAAAGATATCAGGTTCATTCAATTCAAAATCAATTCCACATCATAAAGATTAGGTGCTCCATCATTGCCAGTTTATTATCATAGCTGTTCAACCAACTTTTTTCGAATCTTTATTCTGATGTTGTAAATTGGTATAGATTTTTTTACATTTTCAAACTGTTATGAGTGTTATCTGATTTAAATTGGTTAACTTTGCAAAAAAGCAATTGGGACCTTGCTACAAATTTTCATCTTCTCATTCATTCATTCATTCAATCAATCTCTAATTTCTGCAGGTACAGTGTCATCACCAACATTGCAAAGAGCGGAGCGTCCGTCTTTGAAATCTTCGATGGGCACGGGGGAGACGTAAGTGTTTCAAATTGAAATATAGTTCATTTTTACTCAATTGTTACCGCATGGCCAGTATTACACAGAGGGGTTGGTCATGTCTTCTTGCTTAACCTGTGAAAGGACTGTTAAAAGATTTGTTCAGATTTAGCCTGGATGCCAGACTGTTTCCAGGGTCTTCACAGTCCAACACCTCGGCTCTAGGGACAACGTGCCTTAATTTAAGGGAAATTCTACAGCAGGCACCCCTGAGTTAGATTGGGAACTGTTAAAGATTTGTTCAGGTAAAGCATGGATGCCAAACTGTTTCCAGTGTCTACACAGTCCAACTCCTTGGTTCGGCTTCTGCCCCAAACAAAATTCTACAGCAGGCACCCCTGAGTTACATTGGGCCGGGGTCTGGTATCCAGGCTAGGCCAGGTAATCTGTGGCACAAAGTCCTTTCAAAGGTATGTTGCAGATTATATGACTGATTAGGATTGTAGCAGCATTTCTTCTCCCAATGTCAGAAACATCGAAGCTGGTGTGTTACGCCGAACAGCGGTTATACCGGCTATATAGATACAGATACAGATACAGATCATGACTGAGACAAGCATGGCTCACTAAGAGTAAGAATAAGGAGGTCTCTTTTCAACCTCCTTGCTAAGAGTTAACTTAAGACTACTGGTAACTGACCCAGTAGGAGAAGCAAATTGGTTTGTGCTCAATAACATTCCCTACTAGTCTGTGTAACGCAAACTCCGCTATCCGGAGCTTGTAGACTCCTCCCCGCGGCGCGGCAATGTACGAGTCGACGGGCCTGAGAAGCGCGATTAAATCAGGCTACATTCCCTACCATATAACAATCAATAATGAAACCATCTTAATTGTAAACATTCCCTTTAAAAACCTAGCTCAAAGAGGATACATGTATTGGCGTTCTCCCATGTGCATAACCATGTAATTTTTAGTTTTACCTGCCTGGTGGTTTCGACAGTCTGTCTGGTACCCACCTCAAGGCTATATTGACAGGTGTAAGTTAGATACTTGGTTGTGTAAAGGAAAATGCCAATATCCCCTGACCTACCAATCTGACACTGACAGAACTATTCACTGAATGTAACTACTCGTATAACACTTGAGCAGATTTTTCTATGATGACGTCATTCTTATGGTCTAAAAAATTGCAATTGGCAAGACTTTGCCATAGACAATTAATATTCAGTACAGTCAATCATATTTCTTCTCCCAAAGAAGTAGGTTTTAGATGAAGAAAACATACCACCGACATACCCAGGAAAATAAAACCTAAAACTGTAAAAGCTGAAATTATGAACATTTTGGTACATTTTGTCAACTATTTCTTCACAGTTTTTCGTCTGCAATTATTGTTAATTGTACTGCCTATATATTAGTTGATGTACATTCACATGTATTTATCATATCCAGACATAATAATAAATATTTAGTCCCTTAAACATGTACATTTTACATACCGATTTTATTTCGGAGTCCGTGAGAACATACAATATAGGACTTATAGACAGATAAATTGAATATCCGGTACATGTGTACACACGCACAGAAAAATCTTGCAGAAAAACAGCTTATCTTATATTTTATTCATGAGTTCTGTCATAAGGTATTCAATAACATGGCTGGGATTCTGGGATATTTCTTTTATTTCATTCCCCTGGGAATGGGTTTAAGGCACGTTACATGTTGGGTGTGAAGCATGTAACATACTGTAAATGCATTTACTTTCGCAGTAGTGGTAAAATGGAGTGTTTGCAGTAATTTTAAGTTCGTGGTAGCGCCATAGACTGCAGTCTCATACAATGATGGAAAAAATGTCCGTGGTGGTTTTAAGTTGGTGGTGAAGTGGTCACAGCGGAAACCACAAACATGAAACCACCGCGAACATTTCTGCATTACAGTATTGGTTTGACAGTTGTGAAGTAGCCCCCACCAGGCCTTCCTACGGGGGTGCGGGGATCGTAGCCTCCACCAGGCCTTCCATGGGGGTGCGGGGATCGTAGCCTCCACCAGGCCTTCCTACGGGGGTGCAGGGATCGTAGCCTCCACCAGGCCTTCCTACGGGGGTGCGGGGATCGTAGCCTCCACCAGGCCTTCCTACGGGGGTGCGGGGATCGTAGCCTCCACCAGGCCTTCCTATGGGGGTGCGGGGATCGTAGCCTCCACCAGGCCTTCCTACGGGGGTGCGGGGATCGTAGCCTCCACCAGGCCTTCCTACGGGGGTGCGGGGATCGTAGCCCTCCACCAGGCCTTCCTACGGGGGTGCGGGGATCGTAGCCTCCACCAGGCCTTCCTACGGGGGTGCGGGGATCGTAGCCTCCACCAGGCCTTCCTACGGGGGTGCGGGGATCGTAGCCTCCACCAGGCCTTCCTACGGGGGTGCAGGGATCGTAGCCTCCACCAGGCCTTCCTACGGGGGTGCGGGGATCGTAGAACTCTGGAAAATTAGCCAGAGGAGTCAGTCCATGCTAATGTTTGTGTCTGCCCAGCCGACCAACACCTCTGGTAGCAAAACTCCCCTGGCAAATTATTCTCCCTATAATAGCCAGCGTGATCAGTCTGGTGTAAAGCATTGGTTTCACAGCTGTGTGTATCCTTTAGTAATAGCAATGACCCATGTCATATATGCCATTTGTATTTTGATGGTATGTTATGAGGATAAGGGTCGTTGACATTATGATATGAACTTTCGATAGGTATAATGGTATGTCATTATAGTGAATAAAATCTCTTATTAGCTCGAGTCTATAGTAGCTTTAAAATATGATATAAATGTATTTTTTTACAAACTTTAAAAAATAGCCTCAATATAGAAAGCCTTTTTCAGTTTATAATCAAAGACGTGATGATTTTCTTGGTAACCACATGTATTTGAGATGGTACATTGTAGATTTTCTCTCTAACTCTGACTTCATGTCCATATTTCCTATTCTGAAAACCATGTGGCAAATTTTAAGTCAGGCCCAAAGTTACGTAATGATCACTCACCCCATGTGCTATGTGTATTCAGCTTGGTTATAGGGTCAGTGGGCTTTCCTGAAACACAAACATTTTTTTTAATCCCTAGTCCTGTTCCAACACACACCCTGTGTGCTGTGTGTGTTCAGATTAGGGTCTGCAGGATTGGTCAGTTTCCTGAAACACACCATTTTTTTCTCAGGCCTAGCCCCTATTACATCACACCCCCATGTGCTATGTGTTCAGGTTAGGGTCTGCAAGATTTTGCTAGGGTCAGTAGTAGGCTTACCTAAACATAACATTTTCCCCCTAGGCCTGTTCCATCACACACACACACACACACACACACACACACACACGTACACACACACACACACACACACACACACACACACACACACACACCATGTGCTGTGTGTTCAAGTTAGGTTCTGCAGGGCCAGGATACTGAAACACACCATTTTTTTCTCAGGCCTAGCCCCTATTACATCACACCCGCATGTGCTATGGTTCAGCTGCCAGGCCCTGTACAGTACTGGGGAGCAGGTGCCAGACTTACACTGGATATATTTATAAATAGTTTAGCAAGTCCAGCAGACCACATCATAAACCACCGACCTTAACCCACAAGGGGCCCTGTACTGTACTGAAGGAGATTTAAAAAAAAAAAATCACGGGTCTTAGTGGCAAGTGTGCAGATGTTGACACACTGGCAACACCAAATCTGTAGGTGTTTTTTGGCACCTGTAGACAGATTAGCCGTGAGGCTCGGTGGGCGTCACTCCATCGTCATGGGGGCAGGGGCATGGTGAGTATCAAACCCAGGACCTACTGATTCTGATTCCAACGCTCTAACCGTTGCGCCACACAGACACCCACTGTAGAAGATAAAGGGCTCAAAATCAGTTGTTGATGCGGTCTAGTACTCTGACTAGTAGTTTACAGAAATGCAATATGCCCATTCCATCAGCATCATTCGGTGTGTCTTATATGTAGAAGATTAGATCAATTAAAATCAATTGTGGAGGTGAACATGCCAAAAACCAAGAAATTAAATTATTATTGCCATATTTGTGATTTCACATTACAAATGATCACACCAGGCCAGCCCTCAGTACTACAGTGGAAGCCAGTTAATTGCACGTCAGATAAACGCATACTTCGGTCAATTGCACGGAATCCCCGAATCCCGTGGCGGTGCGGTCCGACTGGGTAACTTCGCATTATCGCACACGCCGGATAATTGCACGAAATTCGCTGGCAAATTGGGCGTGCAATTAAGCGGCTTCCACTGTAGTAGATACATCTGAAGATAAATGTTGTCCTCTTAAGAGATTTGCGCTCCTTGGGTCTCCCAAATCCCCTTGTCTGTCATACTGAACATCACCAGGTGCTTAATACCTGCACCGGGTGGGAGGACTTAATACCGGAGGTCAGGCTTTTTAGCTAGGATTTTATCATAGGGGGTCCAAATTTCTTGGTGAGTCACGCAAACTGCAGCAAAGTGATATCATCATCATCATCACTGGATTTTTGAGACCCTTATAATTAGTTTCCCATATCTCCCTTAGTCCATTCCTTTTCTTTCATTTCCTTTCTGGAATAACCACATCAACTTATAAAACAGGAACGCAGTCATGGAAAGTGTATATCAGTCATTTTATGAAAGTCTCCCCTACTCTACAACTTCTCAATTTTCCTTTCCTTTCTTCCCATTTTGCTTCCATATCCTTTGAAATAGCCAGATCAACTATAACAGAAAGAAGATTTTATGATCATAACTCCACAGTCTATAGCCACCCAGACGCAATGCAAAAGTGCACCTCAGTTGTTTCTGCAGCTGACAATATCCCCTACAATAATATAGTTCCCCAATGTCTCTTCCTTCCTTTCTTTTTTCTTCCATTTCCTTTCTGAAATAACTACAATTCATATCAACTTTTATTAAAAACAGAACAAAAAGCTATCTATCAAGTACAATTCCACAGGCATGCGGACACAGCCATAGAAAAGTGCTTGTCGTGATCAGTCCATTTCTTTAGCCGCCAGTGCCTCCTATATTACACTAAGTTGTAACAATGGTCCCCAAATTTCTCTCTCTTTATTGCCTCCTTTCTTTTCATCTTCCATTTCCTTTCTGAAATACCCACAATCCATATGAACTTTTAAAAACAGAACAAAAAGCTATCAAGTACAATTCCACCGGCATGTGGACACAGCCATAGAAAAGTGCTTGTCGTGATCAGTCCATTTCTATAGCCACCGTTGCCCCTACAAGTTAATACTAGTAGTTTCATCAATACAGCCTGAGTTCCCTCTACACTAATAGTTTCATCAATAGAACGTCTCATGGTTTGACAAGAGTCATTATGTCTCCATCTCCAATGGGTCAGCCGAGCATCTCTCCCCTGAGGCAGGGATAACAGATAGACAGGATATGATGTGTGTTTATAAATCATGTATGAGATGTAGTCTGGGCGGTGGGTGGGTTATACACGGCTCATTCTTCACAATTTAGACAATATTGGAGATGAACACCATGCATTTCCTGATGATATCCTTGTTATGATGTAGAAAGGAAAAGATTACTAGTAATAAGAACAAAATAAAACATTAGATATCTACCTGAAACAAGCAGGGAAATATTAAACATACTTCTAACAGCGTGCAAAATACCCACTTGCACACTTGCACATTGCAACCACTTTTTGCTTGGTGCAACTTACTTCTAAACTCAGGTTGCACAGGGCGCAACTTTGATTTTGATTTTCGATTTTGTTGTCAATTTACTTGGAAGAAATAGATGGAACGAGGCAGCTACGTTTCATAGCAACCAAACAAGTGAATAATTGCAGATTTCTTGGCAGATGGACATTTTTGATAGTGAATTCTAGGTGGTGCAACTTGAAATTCAGTTGTGCAACCTAGCTTTTGTCCCAGGTTGCACACTGTGCAACCAGGCTCAGAAAAGTATTTTGTACTCTGCTGCTATCATGTCCTGACTCCATATCTGTCCACCAAGGCCAATAAAAATATGATGCTGTGCAAAAGAGAAGTCGTGCCATAACAATGTAAAATGCACTATGCCATCATAATTTTTATTAAGTAAATGATCATATTAGATTAGTTCACTAATGTGTATAGCTTGCAGATGTTGGTGATACATTTTATTTGCCATGCATTGTACCTGATTCGTTGTGCAATAAACTTAACTGTAATTTATTAACTATAGATCTCTGAAGTATCTAGGACAGCCAGGAACTTACCAATTTTTTTTAACCCCGTGAACAGTTTCATCAGGTTGGTACGTCACTGAATAAAGAGACTCTTTTTACACAACCAATGCGTCGGTGAGAATAAAGCATTGGTTGTGTAAAAAGAGTCTCTTTATTCAATTTTTTTTAATGTCAGTCAATTGTTAAAGGCACAGCTTTTCATATGAAATGATATTAATCATGGCCAGATATTGGATGATTTAACGGTTATTTAAGGCTAGCTAGATTTTTACTGTTGTTCGATATCAGACAATGGAGCAAAAGTGGGTCAAATGAGCCATTTCATTAAATCGCTTTCAGGTGACACAATTTCAAATGAATTGTCCATTAAGTATTGATAAACTCTCTGCCCAATGGCAAAACCAATTTTTTTAATACATTAAAAATGTTAGCCAACATAGAGGAAATGAAAAATTGTTCACAACAATTACAAAATGTAGGTCCAGGTTCAGGTCTAGACCTGATCCTCTGAATTCGAACCATACCTGTACGTATCTGCGCCTGAATTCTATGTTCCGGTACCTAAGTCTACATGCATGCTTGTGACAAACCATTCCGGCCAAAATGGGGTAGGGAATTTCCCGAGCAGCCTCGTAATGCTTCGCCTATTGAGTCAGTGAAGTCAACCTTGCTTAAGCTTGATGTTTCTGACTTAGAGAGAAGAGATGCTGCTACAGTTATCGCTATATATGGGCCGCTCTTCATCACCATGATGGTAACATCAGGCCCTACGAACCTGATTTAGAAAAAAAAAAAAAAAAAGGGAAACATTGTATATTGTGGTATAAAGTATTCTAGTTAAGGAACCACCAAAAGGTGGTCACATTGAACAGGTAGTCCTTATGTACAGGTATGATCGTAAATCTATGAATGAATAAATGATGAATGAATTTATTGCTCAACAATCGCACAAGGTACAAAAGGTACAATCTATTGATATAGCCATTGATGTATGTTATATTGGACTGCAGGTATGGGCAGTAATGCCTTAAGTAGAATTGAGAATCGATACCCACTCAGGCCTAGTAATAGAAGCACTTTAACACTTAACAGTTACGACTTCAGACTCTGTGTTGCAAATAGGGCCAACTGACTGTGAAACTTCAATGCCAATTTTCCTTATAGTTTATCTAAATGGTTGTCAGTAATTTGCAAAATGTACATTCCAGAAAAAAAACGGATATCAACTCATGCCTTACTTCACTCAGCACTTGATAGGTACAAGGTGACAGAAATATTGTAAACTTTATGATATATTTATGTTTATTGTTATTTTTCTCTGTATTTTTCTTGCTATATACTATCTAAATGTTGGTCAATTGTTAAGTATAGAAAAAAGAAATCAATATCCTCTCAATCCCAATAGGGGTAATGCTAGTTCACCTTTATCCACTATATCCATTCTTTTTAAAAATAAGGTATTTGGGGATATCAAGTAGAAGGACTGTCTTTTCAAACTGCAATAGTTTGAAAACAGTACAATTTGAAACCATTGTCTGGCGATTTGATATCCCTGGATACCCTGTTTATCAACACAACGGATATAGGCCACCCCACGGATAAAGGTGAACTAGCGTTACTTAAACATTACATTGACCATGTGACACAGTGTTACAAGTCAGGCCAACATAACTGTTTCACTGTCTAATTTTCTCTACATTTAGTTCAAATGTTGGTCAGTAATTCAGAAATAATCGATATCCACTCAAGCCCTTGTAATAGAAGTACTTTAACACTTTGCAGCCAGACTCGGGTGTTAATAGGACTGACAATGCTTAAATGACAATGTTTTAGTACTAATTTTAACCTAAAAGTTACTGTTAGCTTGCTGGGCAGTTTTTCCTATCACAGTGTGACTGTGTGACTGTAGTTAATAGGGGAGGATCGATTTCCACCTAACTTCAGTCCAGTAATAGGGGTACTTTTAACACTTCACTCAAATGCATTCGTGTTAATACATGTAGCTATATGGCCCAGGCATGTGACCACTAACTTGATTCACTTAGCTGTATTTCATGGGATTCGTAGTCTGGCATCAGTGGCCTTAGTGGTTAGAGAGAGGGAGGCCGAGGTTAGGCTTAAGCACACAGGGTCGAGAGGTCACTTAGTTTGATTTCCGCCAATGTTTGATTTGTTATTGCTCAGAAAATGTCTAACCATTTCCAAAAAGAGTTCCCATCTCATAAAAAAGGACAAAATGTGCAATAGTATTACTAGAAAAAAATGAATGTTGCAAAAACAGTCACTAAACTTTCAAAACGAATGACCCAGATCCTAACATCTGCTTCGAGAATTAGAAATGTGTCTGCTCCAAATATCCTGAAACAGTACTATACTGATAATAGCATCATTTACTAAAACTGTCCAACCTTGCGATGGTGACGGAAATGAAAGTCGTGTGCTTCGGTGCGTTGCAATGCACTCTGGGGATCTTAATGCGCTTAATGTAGCAGTGGCTCCTTATGCCAATTTTCCGGTAAGGGTTTCATCTCCGATTCGGATGAGTGTAAATGTCACATGTGACACTCGGGGGGACCAAACCGTCAGTGTTAGAACATGTCGGTTAGGCCTAGGGAAAAAATGTTGTGTTTCCTGTTTCTTTCTAATGAAGAATAAATGTATCGACAGATTTGTAACCATTATGCACATAATTAAAGTTTGGCATTTCAATTTGAAAACATAACTTTATAAGTTTCCTTGTGCATTTCAGTTTTACTTTCAAATTGTTAAACTAAGAGTTTGGGCAAAAGTTAAAAGAATAAAGATTTTGAAAAGAATATAATTCCTACCTATTGGCCCTAATTTTTTCAGGACTAAAACAGAAAACACACCTTTTTTCCCCTATGCCTGGCAAATTGACTTGTCAAGAATATATAACTTTATGCCTGCTCCAAGTAGATGTTGGGGTGGAGGATCATATTCAACTCCAATTGAAGCAAATAACGAGTGAAAGGAAAAATATGATTAACATTCAGTCATTTCTACTGGCAAACTTCAGAGTTTGCATGAAGACAGGATTTAAAATGCCATTGTTGGAGTCGGATACTCTGCCAAATAGATTCCCTTTTTTTTTTAATAAAAGTTTGTACTGTTGAAAATTGGACTTACTGTTTTGAGTATTGGCCAATTTTTGCAATTTTTCACCAACAATTATTTAGGTTCAGGTTCAGGCCTGGACCTGGGCTGTCCTCTGGACCTGAACCCTACCCATACCTGAATTCACACTTACTGTAAATGCATTTAATTTCGTTGAGATTTAATTTCGTGCTAGCGGGAAAACAAACTTTTCGTGGTGGTTTTAATTTCGCGGTAGCACCATGCACTGTAGTCTCTTACTGTTATGGAAAAATATTCGCGGTGGTTTTAAATTCGTGGTGAAGCGGCCGCTGCGAAAACCGCGAACATTAAACCACCGCGAAAGTTTCTGCATTTACAGTACAAGTGCATGAGTATACCCTCCCCTACAGTACATGTGTATACACAGTCCTCCCTTGGGGTCTGTAATGTTTGCTATTACAAGCAGACAGTGCACACTCCTGTATGTCAGACCCTGGTACTAATGATGCCCAATGGTGTGTGTTCTCCAACTGTGAGCTATTTCTGCAGAATGTCAGAATCTGGAAAGGGTCCAAGTTCAGGGAGTCTGTCATGATCAGCTGTTGGTAGAAGCTGGAAGTTTACCAAGAATGTTGAAGGGTTGTTAGAGGGCCATGGTTTACAGACAATTACACATCAGGGGAATTCTGTACCTGGGTCCAGTAGGTATTTTTGTGTGAAGTTGAGTGACGGAATGATGATTTTTATGGTTTTTATTTATAAGAATTAGCTTAGACTTAGTCTGTGTAATGCAAACTCTGCTATCTGGAGCTGGTAGGCTCCTGGGTCCGGCAATGTAGGATGGGCCTAAGAAGCGCAATCAAATCAGGATAACTTAGACTTAGAGGAAAGTGTAAACATTTTGTGATTTGTCTTGAGCATTTTATTAAGATATATATCAGGTCTAATGTCTAGAGTCTGTCAGCTGTTTGTAGAGGATGGAAGTTTACCAAGAATGATGAAGGATTGTTAAAGGGCCATGGTTACTGACATTAGTGACAATCAGACAGAAGGGAATTCTGTAGTCTAGTAGTAGTAGGTATTTTTGTGTGAAGTTGAGGGAAGGAATGGTTTGTGAGTTTTATGGTTTAAGAAAAATGTGAACATTTTGTGATCTGTCAAGCATCATGATATATTAACATGTACACTTAGAAGCATTGAAGGGTTTTGATCATATGGGTTTGTAGTCTAGTTGGGTTTGTAGTCTAGTTGAAGGGGTCCAAGTTCTGGGATTCTGTCAGCTGTTTTTAGAGGCTGGAAGTTTTCCAAGAATGGTGAGAGGTTGTCACTTTAAATGTTAGAGGGTCGTGGTTACAGACAATTACACATAGGGGAAATTCTGTACTTGCAGGTATTTTTGTGTGAAGTTGAGTGATGAAATGGTTCGTGATTTTTATGGTTTTCATTAAGGATTAGCCTTAAGAAAATGTGAACATTTTGTGATATGTCAAGCATCGTAATAATACAGCAGAAGCCGCTTAATTGCACGGCATATTTGCCAGTGAAATTCGTGCAATTGTCCGGCTGGTGCAATAATGCGAAGTTATCTAGCTGGACCGTATCGGTTTGGGATTTTGGGATTCCGTGCAGCTAACAGAAGTGTGCGTTAATCCGTTGTGCAATTTACTGGCTTCTACTGTACTTAGAAGCAGTAAGGTTGTCAATATGGGTTGACAGCTGAGGATAAAAGGCTGCTACATGGTCGTAGCTTTGTAGGTTAGTAGATTTGTAATTCTGGTCGGCTTGGAGGTTAGGCAATAGAATACATTTTACTTTCTGCATGTCATGAGTATGAGCTTGAATGAAAGTCATATTTCTATTATTATAGTGAAAGAAAGAGAAATACATGCCGTTGATGGGATTTTTTTTCTATGAAATTCTGTCACTTTTGATCTTGTTGCTTTGTACAATTTTATCTTTTTAAAATGTCCACTTTTATCAAAGATTGCCCATACTGTTGGGCAGTTGTATATATCCGATGGTTTATGAAAAATGTAATTTGAAATTGTTGGAGATCTGGAATATAAAAAGTTGACTGTGACAAGACTCTAGAGTAGTGAAGACTGTTTATTATTCTACTGTGGAACCACCAACATTCCTAGTGGGAACAGCTAACACAGTTAACATTGAACGCCTTTCCCAGTGACACCAGTGGTTACAACATTACCATGCAGCTGGTGTAGCATCTGTCTGGGGCATGTCTGTATCAATATCAGCTGGGCACTAAGAGTAAGAAACTCGCATGGGTGGAAAGAGGGCTGTATAAAGTTGAATATGTGGATGAATGAAAGGCATTCATTTTGATTGTTACCCCTTCAAATTTTCAAAGAGGGAAGAAAAAGAAATAAAATCTAGTATGTATTTCCATGAATGTGGCATTGCCTGTCTGTAACAATCTCAGCTGGTCCCTAAGATACCTGTGTAGGAAGAAGGCTGTATTAAGGTGATTATATGTATGTGTATGTGTCACACAGACAGTCTGAAAAGCATTTCATTTGGTAATACCTTTTTAAAAAAAAAAAGATGAAAAAATAGAATTTTATGTGGCACAGTATGGGTTGGGATTTTGTGCGCGTTAAAAATTTGCGCGTTAAAACTTGCGCGTTAAAAACCTGCGCGTTAAAACATGCAAATTAGCTGATTCCCTCGGGATTTGAAAACTTTTTTGCCATTTTTAACTTAAAAGCTTGAAGATGATAACACAAAATGAAATTAAGTATCATATTGTTGCATTCTAGAGTACAATATCCCTTTCTGTAAATATTCCAGGAGTTTTATAGTGATTTTTAAATGTTAAGATTTAACGCGCAACAAAGGTTGACATTTGCATGTGAAACAATCTGCTTGAGAAAAGACGAAATGAAGCTTGTAGAATGTAAAAAAAAGCCTCAAGCAGTTATATTTTACAACACAAAGCCTCATATTAGTAATTTTTCCATGTATTTGTGTCAAATTCAAGTGATTTTGAAATCTTCTGGATATGCAAATTAACCTATTCCCAAGGGACCAAAAAAATGAGGGGCTTTTCAAACCAAAAATTCAGGTAGCAGAGGGAAAATCATATAATGGGGTCACATTTTTCTGACTAAGAATTTATCAATGCACAACTTAATTTTTTAACGCGCAGATTTTTAACGCGCGCGCAGATTTTTAACGCGCAGAAAACCCGTTCCCCACAGAATAAGTCTTGGAAATGTCTGTACCAATCTCAGCTAGTCCCTAAGAGTAAGAAACCAGCTGCAGCACGGGTGGAAAGAGGGCTGTATAAAGTTGATTACATGTATGTGGGTGTCTCAAAAGCATGCTGACTTTCACCGTCTTCAAAAAGGCAAGAAAAAATGATATTTCTATGCATGTGGCATGGCATGCCTATACCAATATCAGCTGGGCCCTAAGAGTAAGATACCTGTGTCTAGTAAGAAGGCTGTATAAAGTTGAATATGTGGATGAATGAAAGGCATTCATTTTACTGTCACCTCTTCAAAAAGGGAAGGAAAAATAAATAAAATCTAGAATCTGATGTATTTCCATGAATGTGGCATGATCTGTCTGTACCAATCCCAGCTGGTCCCTAAGATACCTGGGTAGAAAGAAGGCTGTTTTAAGTTGATATGTCGATGTGTCGCACAGACAGTCTGAAAAGCTAGGTAATACCTCTCAAAAAAAAAAATTATCTTATTCACATGGCACAGCATAAGTCTTGGAAATGTCAGTAACGATCACAGTGCTTGCTTGTCGCTAAGAAAACTGTCTTGTAAAGCACATTTCCCAAAGACGCAACACGGATGTCAATGTCGTGATTCAAACCCAGGATCATACGTTATACCCTCTATATATAGGGGTCTGAGCCAAACACCACATATAGCTAACCATTACACCAATTATACACATAATACTGTGTACACATAAATTATTTGCCGCTTGAAGTATGGTCGTAAACTCAAAATGATACAACAGCAAAGGGGGTCCTAGAAAAAGGGGCAGACATTAAGGTGAAAGTATTTAGTTTTAATGATTCAATTTCAATTCAGTTATACATTTATAGCATTTCCTCTCTGTGAACCACAAAATAGAATTGCTGATGCCTGCTCATAATTATGCAAGACGTTATTCCAGATCAAAAGACACATTTGGTTTTGTCACGGTGCCTGTTCCAATTTATTGCTTTTCTTAGCAATAACATATTATATAAGACATTTTCCACTGACAGCTTTAGTGTAGTAGAAGACATTTAACTCAGGCCAAGGAAATAAAATGTTGTGTTTCCTGTTTCCCTACCCACCCTAGAAAAACCTTCCGACCTTAGCCTTTTTCGGGTTGGCAGTCGAGTTACATAGCTTCCAGTTAGAATTTTAATATCGCTTGCTTCCTATTGAAGTAAAAACACTGCTTGTCCCATCTAATGAAGGATAAGTGTATCTATTATGTAATAAATTAAAGTTTGACATTGAAAGACAGGTGTCCTCATGCATTTCAGTTTCAATGTTCAACTATATAATAAATTTGTAGTGTGTCTCACTAGAGTTTTGATTAGCCTAAAAAAAACTACAAAAAAAATCTCTATCTGCCAACCCTATTTTTTTTAGGACTGAAACAAGAAACACAATATTTTTTCAGAAGGCCTCACTTGTTGAGTTTGGAAAGTTCAGAAATTGATCGTCAAGTAGAATTTATCTTCACGTATTTCATGCAATATAAACTATATTATAAGTCTAGATCTTCAATATGTAAGAGTAATGAGTCGGTACAAATTCAATTTGAGTCCAAATGTTACTAGAAATTAGTTTTCAAGTCTCAATTGGTGAAACAACTCCGAGTGATTCATCATCATAATAGTTAGATATATAAGGTTTCAGTTGAGATATATAAGGTATAAAGGAGAATTTATATTCAGATTCAAGTTTCTCTCACATCACTCTGTTTTCATTATTGTCCTCTGATCTTATATACTCCTACATTTTTGTTCAGAAAGTTTGACTGAGAAGAAAACATGATTATGCTGTTTTAGGGGAGACTCTAGCTTTCCTTACAGTACTCTTTTTTTCATCATTTCCCTCTCCCTACATTTTCTGGAAAAATGAACTGTAACTCCCAACACAAAAATTGGACTTGGCAAAATTTTGATGAACTTTCAAGTTACATTTTAGTTTAGTTTTAAAATTTTATTATAAGAACCACTAGGAAAGAAGACATCAGTAGCCTAAATCACTGTTGGAGGGAAGACTGAATGGCCTGTATCCTTGAGCTGATCTTCGTGTTAGCCGGGCGAGGTTGTAACGATGTCCGAGGCGTTGTCGTTTCTGACGATGTGCTTCCAGAAACCTGATCATGTTCCTCTGTCGTACTGGGGGGCGGTTGATGGGATGCCAGTACAGACGTTGTTGGTGTGGGATGGGGAATGTTAACGTTGCTTGGAGCTCCTCTTGTGCTAGGGTTGAGTCGTTGGTGCCCTGAAACATCCTGTTAGAGAACAAAGTGGAAAACAGTTAGCTTTTTGCAATACAGTAGAAGCAAGTTAATTGCACATCGGATTAACGCACACTTCTTTTAACTGCACGGAATCCCCAAATCCCAAACAGGTGCAATTCAGCAAGGTAACTTTGCATTATTGCACAATCCGGATAATTGCACGAAATTCACTGGCAAATAGGCTGTGCAATTAAGCGGCTTCTACTGTATTAGATTTTAATTATCATAAGTTATTTACAATAGAAAAGAAATCGTTAGAGGCAGATCAGAGATGCAAGTCCCAATGTCATCAACCTAGAATAGAAACTCATGAATGTTCTCACTAAAATATAATAAAACTCAGTTGCATTACAGGATTCTTTTCATAACTATCCAACAAATCTTGGACTTTGATTTGACATGTAGGGTTTAAAAATTTGACAAATGGTTTGATGTAACATAACCAGCTGCTGCATACCTACAGACACAAGTGAGATGCAATCATAGTTAACCAATACATGGATGCAGAACTTGATACCTTTTGTGGCTGTTTGCTTGTCGTGCCTCTGCCCTCATTGTCAGTTTTGCACGTCTGTGGTTTCTGGAACGTTGGTCGTGGCAGCAGCATTGGCTTTGAACTTGGTTTTGGTCTTGTTATTGCTGGCCGGAGTGCATGTCTGGAATCTTTCCCTTGAGGGTTGAATTTATTACTCTGTTGGTCAACTTTCTTTTGCTGATTGTCAGTCACTGTCGGTCCGCCCTTAAAGATGTTGCTTGGGACTGCTTGGTCGTCATCTTTCTTCCTACTTGCAGTTGAACTTGAAGGTGGTGGTGGAGGCGGCTGGGAGGGTGGTAGACACTTAGCCAAGCTGGTGTGGCGAGAAAGTTTGTGTCCGCTTGGAGTTGAACTGAAACGGTTTTGCTGTCCAGCTATGGTCCTTTGGGTCTGATCACTTCTTGTGGATTCCTTGCTAGGATTGCTTAGCCTGAAATTATCACTCCTCGCGCCTTGTTTTATTGCTGATGTTGGCGCAGCAACGGGTTTGTGTACATGTACGTGTCCAAAAGATGCTGCCTTAGAGCTCAGGTTGGTTTGAGGAATTCGATGTATCCCAGGACCAACCGTTGGCCTTGGTGGTAGTGATGACTTACTTGCTTTTGCCCCCTTGTGTGTGTCAGTGTTGCTCTGAGTTGGTCCCTTGCTTTTGACAGACAGAGGTGGAGGTGGTCGCGAAGGCGGTTTTGTTGATGCCGCCCTGATTGGCAGGCCTTTACGAGGGTTGAACTGGTTGTGCTGTTGGACAAAAGTCCGGTTTAGACTAGCTCCTGCACCTCTATTTATGTTGCCTGCTTGTACAAGTACTGTCCTACCACTAGCTGCTCGTGGTGGGGGCGGTCTTGTTGGCGGTTTGGACATTCTGTACACCCTCCCTGTTCCTTGCGCCGCCCCCCTCCCCCTTGCACCTGCTGCATTGGTCCTTGAGCTAAAAGCAGCTGCAGACCTTTGGGGTGAAGAAACGTTCTTCCTTGCCCTTCTCCTGCGTCTTACCACTAGAACGATGGCCAAGATGATGAGGATGACAAAAAAGATGCCCAGAACGGCCGAGGTGGCGTTGTCACAAGTCAGATCGTCAGGATCGATATCTATGAGATGTTTTCCGTAAAACTTACCAGGCGAGTCGCAGATTATTTGGTAGGAGAGGTAGTTATCAGGATATGTGACGGACACGTTCATCTTTTGTCTAAAGGGAGCCATGTCGCAGTCACAATGCCAGGGGTTGTTGTCAATGAGCGACCCCCAGTGGACGGAAGAAAGGACCTTGTACGCTTCCGACGAGAGCGTAGTCATCTGGTTTTTTGTAATCCTCAGCTCGTATATTTCAACTTTCGAGAGAGCCTCGGTAGGAAACTCCCAGAGGTTGTTGTAATCCAGAAACAGGTATTGTATCTCGTCTATACCGCCGAACGTGTTAGGGTAAAGCTGAGAGATCTGGTTGTCTTGAAGGCGAATTGTTTGGAGGTTGCTTAGACCGAAGAAAACTGAGTCAGGCAGCTCTGTTATAAGGTTACCAAAAAGATGGAGCCTGTTTAGTTTATCGAGGCCTCTAAATGCCTTTGGAGCGATGTAGGAGATCTTGTTGGTGTCCAGAAAGAGGGCTACGAGATTGGGTTGGTTCCAGAACGCGTCGTCAGGAATCTGCCAGATGCTGTTGTTGTAGAGGAATAAGTTGGCGAGCGAGGGAAACTGCATGTCGACGGTCGGAATCTCAGTGAGCTTGTTGTTGCCTAGGAACAGGTAGTTGAGGCTGGGGAGGTTTACGAACGCGTCCGGAGAAATCGAGTGGATGGCGTTGTTCCCCAGACTGAGGGATTCGAGTTTCGGGAGGTCGGTCACGGCGAACGACTGAACGTTTTCGATGCGGTTGTGGGAGAGGTAGAGCGACTGGAGTTCGTTCAACCCGTGGAAGAGGCCTTGTGGTACGGAGGACAGATGGTTGCTGCTCAGGTAAAGCACCAGCAGGTGAGGTACAGGTGTGAAGGTGCCCACCTGGATGGTGCGGATGATGTTGTCATACAGGTACAGCTCCTCCAGCTTTGTATACCTGATGAGGATGGAGATGATTGTGGGTATTAGTATGTTATCAAGTGTATGATAAATCATCACACTTGTACAAGATCATAAATAGTACAGTAACTGTTAATAAAAGGCTGTGCTATCATATTGAGAATGGGGGAGGGGGAGTTATTTACATTTTATTTGTGATAAAAAGTTGCTTTAGATTTTGTCGTAACAAAAAAATTTAACTTTCAGTGACTGTTAGTGTTACCAAAAAGGGAGAATCTAAAAGTCTCCCTCTGGCTCAAAAATCGAATTTTGTTTTCGTGAAGATAAAAGGGTCCAGGTCATAGTTGAGGGTGTGTTGCCAGTCAACAAGAAAGATGATTATTATGTTATCTGAAGACAATTCTTAAAGGAAAGCTACTGTGAGAAATCTCTCTGACCCAAGGCAGAGATGCAGTTTTCTTGTAGACGGAAGGTGGTCATGGTCGTGGGCATGTTGCGGGAAACGTTTCGGAGGTTCTTGCCGTAACAAGAAGAATTACTTTCTTGTAGGAATCTTTATCAATAAATGGACAATACGTAAAGGAGATGTACCTTGAGAAATCCCTCTGACCCAAGGCGGAGATGCTGTTTTCCTGAAGACGGAAGGTGGTCATGGTCTCGGGCATGTTGTGGGGCACGTTTCGGAGGTTCTTGCCGTAACAGGTGCAAGCTGAGGAGCAGTCACCTTCGCAGGGGGGAGCGGCACAAGCCTCCTTCAAGACAACCAGGAGGAGAAGCAGCGTCTTCAGCTTGGTGTCCATTATGTCTAAGAAACAAGGAAGAAAGACAGTACAATTTGGATACGATCCGTATGAGATAGTGATTTGACAATTTGTTCAACTGGTTTTTTTTTCAATTACACATGTATAAGTATTTAATGTATTGAATCGTTTACAACGATTAAGAGTGATGGATGTCACTCAAAATGTCAGGAAGTAAATCTCCAATGAAATGGCAGACTGCATACAGCATTAAATTTCTGCATGTATTTCCTGCAAGTGCTACAGATCAATAAACTACAAAGTACATTGGAAACATACCTTGTATCTTGCAGCTGCATGGGACTTCTGAAAGAGAGAGAGGCCTCCAGAGAAAAGCAATTCAAGTGACTGTGTAGATCTATCTTAGAGAATAAAAAATGGATATCTTACTGTGCCTCCAAAACTTCCAAGTGGGCGTGATGTCTGTAAGTCGAGCCGGTATGAACTGGATGTGAGGTCAGGTCGGCATGACGACACTGTGGAAGGGGAAGTCATGGGGGCAGATGAGACCCACAGATAGCAGGGCAGATAACAGTAGCGTGCCCTTATATGTTCCCATGGGTGAAGACTGTACTAGGAGTCTATAGCTCAGGAAGTCCTTGTAACTGAGTGTAACTTCTCTCAGATCAGCTGAATTGTGAACTAATCATGGCTGTTCAGAAGAAGTAGTATGGGTGTGGTTGAGAGTCCGGCAGATAGCAGGGAGCTTTAAAGTACATGTACCTTTATTCGAATTGCAACAGGTACAATACAATGTGGACACTATACTAGTAGGCTGGTAGCAGGAGTGTGCCCTTATCTGTTCCCATGTGTGAAGACTGTACTAGGAGTCTATAGCTCAGGAAGTCCTTGTAACTGAGTGTAACTAATCTCAGATCAGCTGGTGGATCGTAAACTGGCTATCATGGCCGTTCAGGAAAAGTCACTGTATAGTCATGGATGCTGCTGAGAGTCCGACAGATAGCAATTTTGGAACATACCCTTTTTGTTAAGGTTTTGTTTTCTGACTTCAAGTTTCCGGGGATAAATGATACTTCATAACCTTAAACACTTTCGTTAATTAGTGATGTCAGTCTGCTGATAGTCTGTATGGATCAGGAGGTCATGGGTTCGAATCCTGGTCTAGTGAGTTTGTGTTCAGGTTCGAATCTTGACTCTGGATCTAGAGTTAGATGGCTTGAATCCTAGTCAATGCAGTGAAGAGGTCATGGTTACTTTGAATCCTAGTATAGCAGTAGCAGTCTGGATGATGATGTTATGAGTTCCAATCCCTGTTTGCATGGCTTCTGTGTTCAGATTGTCATGTTACTGTTAGGTCAGAATCCCGCAGTGGAACAGCTGGGATCTATAGGCAGTCCTGGGTTCGAATCTTGATCTAGCAGTCTGAATTAGGAGGTCCCGAGTTCCAATCCTTCAGTCTGGTAGTCAGGATTAGGAAGTCATGGGTTCAAATCCCAGTCAACAGCATGATCTAAATCTTGCATGGTGGAAGCTGCTGGTGACCCAGTTCTTCAGAGAGGAAGTTCTGTCCTGTGTTTTTGGCAACCTTGAGCTTGGAAATGAACCGGTCACACATGTGTTCAATTTGTGGAGAGTTATAAGGGTTAACGTTCAACTTGTTACCTACCCTTTAGTCACCAAGACTTCAAACATGCAGTCCTTTGGATTTGTTTGTTTGTTTGTTTGTTTGTTTGTTTGTTTGTTTTATTGGGATCATCTCAGTTAGTGTAACAGTTACATATCATTTCACTAGTCTACATAGAGTCTGTTAAGATTGTGATTGTGAACATTGTATAATACTTCTAAGTACCATACAATCTTTACAATCACAATTTTCATACCAACTGTAGAAACTATTTGCGCTGCACCAAATGTATACAGTGTCACTTAATGTTTATCTTTAGTTTGCATGAAACAATGCCCTTCTTTTCACCCCACAGTAATGCATGCAAACTGTGGCATAGGTCAGACTTCCGGACCTACTGGAATCCTGACTTGTGATGTAGTTGCAGTTAACTTCTAGGGATTTTTGGTCATCAGATATTGTGGGTTCTGATCTATAAGTATAAGTTTATTCTGTATGTTTAACCAGACACAATAATAAGACAGGCTGTACAAGCTATGGGAAATAGCATGAAGACCATTCCAAGCACATCTGGTTTGTAGAATATAAGGATATTTTATTGATAGGAGAATTCTTTCACGCAACCAATTTATAATCACTTTGCTTATGTTACAATGTCTCTCAGACCTTCCTCAGAGCTTCTCAGACTGGATTTCAGAAGCAGAACTCTGAGGAAGGTGTCTGATAGACATTGAAGCGTACGCAAAGTGAGTACAAATTGGTAACGTGTAAAAGAATCCTGTATCATGCAGACCCTCTCCTATAAGAGACATAAAGCAGGACGCACCTTTTAAGACCTTGTTGCTGTGTGAAATCTAGTTTATAGCTAAGCCTGGGAAATTCTGCTACCCTCTGCCTGCTTCAAATCAGTCAGGAAGTTCCTTGCACAGCTTGTAACCAACTTGACTCCTGTTTGTATTATACATTTCCCTTAGAGCACAGACTGCAGATCTATAACATGTGATGAGTTAAGGGGCTGGTTATGGGATGTACGGTAGATCGTGAAATATCTGCTGTGGTTTTATTTTCCTGTTTTTGCGGTGCCTTTCTGTGTGTCTTGTGATATCGAAAATAGTTGCTTCTGTGTTGAAGTATTGTTTTGACGAAAGACGTAAAACAATTAGCATATTGAACCTCCTTTTTACTCATACCATGAAACTGATTCCCCCCTAAAATAACTAATTTCACGGTATACAGATGTAGGTCTAGAATGTGACCTGGTGTACAAATTGTGTCGAAGGTCAGACGTCCTGGCCTGTGGTATGGGCTCGTGGTTAGGGGATGGATATAACCATAGATGGATCAGACAGTCGTGGGTTCCAATCCTGCAGTCTGCAATGTGAGATAATCATGGTTATCTCCATGAAAATTGGAGATATTGTTTTGGGTGGGAAAAGAAAGGAAAGTGCTCACAGAAGAGCAAGTTTTCCACTGGTTGACTGGTTGTGACAGAGAAGACAGGATGCTATATACAGTATTTACAGGTTCAATGTACCGGGGAAATTCCCCTAGCTCTTTACGACAAGCGCAATGAACAGTGGACCATGGCTTAACATTTTTTCCTAAGGACTGCAACCCTTTACAACTAGCTGGAAACAAACTCACGGCTACTATAGTTCCAGAGTCAGGGCCACTAAACCATTGGACTATGCATGCTACGTATGCTAGAGAACCATACAACTGACTTGACTTGGCCCAGCAGTACTGCCATGGTATGTGGTACAAATGGATGCTACAAATAGTGTAACACAGGAGGGATTTCAATTAGTCTCAGCTCATTAAGGCAGGATTAATTACCCGGCACTAATTAGCTGGAACATCGGAATCACATCAGATACAGGCAACAGTTGATTAAAATGTCATTTGGTTTGTAGGAGCTGAAATATACACAGCATTCCGGAAGAAGTATTGTATAAAGGCTATTAGTTTCCACATTTTGCATATACTTTTTATTAGTAAGGGTTCAGTCAGGGTTTGTGTGTCATGATAGAAGTGGAAGAGAGTGTCGCATTTATTGGATTTTAATCAATAATTATTAATCAACCAATCAAAGACTCAATCAATCAATCAATCTATTAGTTTGTTGATAAGAAATTAGAAATGTGTGGAGGCCAAGAGTTCAAGCAAAAACTGAAATATTATCAGATACATGATAATGTTTTTAATCGTCTAACTTGAAAATAATTGAGTTGAAAATGACTGTATTCCCTCCAGAGTGCACCAAGACAAAAGCCAGGTCATTAGGGTTTATTTTCATTATTCAATTTAAAGGTTTTCCAATCAAGCATATTTTGTCAAGTTGGAGCGCAAACAAACCAAATTTATGTGCCCAGTAGATGCTTTGTATGTGCCGTGCCGTACTTACTCAGTTCTGTAGTCTGTATACTTGAACTTGACAAATATCAGGCAGTTTCAGAATTACGACAAAGCAGTGCGCCAGTTGTCATGCACCATGTCCCTCTGTTTGCCAAATTAAGAAATCACAAACTAATCACAAAATCTCTTTTTAAATTGCCACATTAATTCGTCAGAAGGTAATTTAATTAAGGGAAGCACTCAGGGGTATAAGACTAATTATGCTAGCTGTTAAATAGTAATGTGCAAACAATCGAGCTGAAACTTTGCAACATTTATTTTGTGGTATTGATATATGTGCAGTTCCTATTGTACATTGTGTACATGAGTCTGTATTATGCTGTCATTTCTGGTGAGTGTGTATGATATGTATAAAAATTTGAATAAAAATCCTGGCTTGTTTTTCTAGTGAACAGTGAACAGATAAGCATTACAGCTGAATTGTTGCAAGAGAAAACAGGAAAAAAACTGCAACGACTACTTTCAAGTTATAACAATCGAATCTCTTACTTTAGTTATACATTGTACTCAATTTTGACATCTTTGTCCCCAGTTTGCAGCAGACTATCCAAAGAAGAAGCTGACAAAAATCATTGACACAAGAGAAGACATGGGAAACTACAGTGACTTCTTAAATATTTCCTTACCTTGCTGACATACCTTGTGTCTTATTTTCCCCAGTTTGCGGCAGAGTATGCAGAAAAGAAGCTGACAGAAGTCTTAGAACAGAGGTTGACGCGAGAAGACGCAGCAAAGAACCACGAGGACCATTTCACCATCCTCACAGACGAGATTCTGTCGGTGGACAAGAAATTGGTCACAGCAGCAAAAACACAGAACGACGTAGCTGGTAAGGACATCAGGCCACACCGATTTAATTTCTTGGTTCATGGATTTTTTGATAAAAAATATGGAGCGAGAGGGCGAAATAAAAATAAAAATAAAAATTGTAAAATGGTTGGGGTAAAGGTAACGGCTAATCCAAAACATAAAGAAAAAAAGTTTTCAGCTTGAAAAAAAAACAAAAACACTATTTCTGTACAGTAATAGCACCTGTACCCACACTTTAAGGAGCTTATAATATAAAGGCCAATTTGCTACACCAGAAAGTTGGTGAATGGTTTCATTAATGGTGAAAATTTGCTGAGTGGTAATTTTTATCTTTATTTTTTTTCCCATAAAATTGGAGCGAGCGAATCCGTGAACCAAGAAATTAAATCGGTGTGGCCTCAGATTCTGTTTTTGTAAGGGCCACACTCGATTGCATTTCCTAAGCTTGGCTCTCACGATTTCTCATACTTGCAGCAAGCATTAAAAGTCAGGGCTGGGAGAAAAACTTGAATCTGGGTGGCCAGTGGAGTCACATACAGTCATGTAGCTTTCAATTAGAATTTTTATTCAGCCTGCTTTCTATTGATTCAGAAGTAAAAACACTGCTTGTCATATCTAATGAAGGATAAATGAATCTATTATGCACAAAATTAACGTTTGGCATAGAAAGACAAGACTTTAGTGTCCTTATGGATTTCACTTTACTTTGTTCAACTCTATTGTGATCTATCACTCGAGTTTGGGCTAGCCAAAAAAAAATTACAAAACTATGAAAAAAAGATAATCCCTACGTACCTACCGACCCTACTTTTTTCAGGACTGAAACAGGAAACACAATATTTTTTCCCCATATAGGCCTACATTCCGCACAATTCAGCCCCTGGCTGCAAAGAGAGAGTAGTTGGCCCACCCAATAAAACCAGATTCATTGGTTTTCCTCCCAGCCCTCTGTCTTTATCTTGACCTCTTGATAGATCATTTTACCATAAGTATCTGAGAACCATGTAAATGAACTGATAGAGCCTAAAACTGGAAATGAGTTTGCCAGACACAGTATTATGACATATGGGTAATGGCTCCGTGAGGGAAGTTCAGTGTACGGAAGTCATAATGGAAAGTTTAGCTGAGCCATCAATAATGTAACGTGGGTTAGCAAAGGAAGCACAGGAAATGAAAGGATTTGGTAAAGCTTACTTGCATGTAACTATTGTAAGCATTATGTATAGTCTGTGTATTTTTGATAGGGGTAGTATCAATTGCAGGCATACATGTACATGCACAGCAGAACACATTTGTTGATTTTATGAATTATACTTTAACATAGATTTTGAACATGGATTAATTTGCTCAGTAGGGGACCAAACAATGCTCTTCATATGTTGGTGCAGTAAGTATAGCACATCATGCACGTTATGTTGGTGTAGTTGTAAGTATAGCACAATGCTCAAATAAGTTTGAAGCTGCTACAAAAGAAGACTGTTAAACATGTTAATATATTATGTTTTATAATATTTCAAAATATGTCATGAAACTGCCTGCCCAATGCCCCAAAAGCATTGAAAAGTATTCTGTCAGATAGCTAGGGTGTAATCCCACATTAGATTGGGTTTTTCAGATTATCTTTAGGTAAAAATGTTCAAAACTTTATAGTTTTTTCAGTTTAAAAGATTCTAAATGTTTGTAACTGTTTCCCTCTCCAGGCACGACAGCATTGGTGGCGTTGTTAGAAGACAACCAGCTGACCGTCGCGAACGTCGGGGACTCGCGAGGCGTCATCTGCGACGCGGAGGGTCGGGCGATCCCGCTCTCGTTCGACCACAAACCGCAGATCCTAAAGGAGCGCAAGAGGATAAAGAAGGCGGGGGGGTTCATTAGTTATAACGGGGTGTGGAGGGTGCAGGGAGTGCTGGCGACCTCGCGTGCCTTAGGGGACTATCCGTTGAAAGACAGGAGTTACATCGTCGCAGACCCGGACATTCTGTCGTTCGACTTGAGGGACATCAGGCCGCAGTTCATGATCCTCGCCACTGATGGATTGTGGGATGCGTTTAGCAACGAGGAGGCGGTGGATTTTATTAAGGAGCGACTCGACGAGCCGCACTTTGGCGCGAAGAGTATCACGTTACAGGCGTTCTACCGAGGCTCGCTGGATAATATTACGGTTATGGTGGTGAACTTTCGCGCAAAGAGGGGGAACAAAAACGGTTTCAGGGAGACGTCGGTGTAGGGGAGGGGGTTACTATGTCTGTAAATAACTTCATAATCATAGCATCATTCATTAGCTGTGGTACACTGTTGGCTCAATATTTTTGTTTGCATGTAGTTGGCCCTGCTTGAATCCATTTTGTCTCAAAATTTATTGTTTTCATAGATTTTGAACGAGCTCGCTGATTGGCCCAATTTGCCAAAGCCCTCTTTCGGAAGGGCATTCTGTCATCATCAACATGGCCGACGCGAAAGCGGATGCTCGGACCCACTCGTAGTTAGCAAGCAAAAAATTGAGCTAGCAGTGACTGTGGAGGATGGTACCAGGGCTATAGCATCATTGGAGAATGAAATTCTTCATACAAAACCAAACCCTACATGTAAGTTTCATCTAGTCAGTCATTTTATCTACCACAATGATCATGAGCACCTAAAGACAAGCCTTAGGGTTATATCTAAAATTTCTTTCTCTTAAAGGGTTGTCTCCCAACTCTAAAACTTGAGGAGACTGGAGACAAAACTGTTTTCCAACATTACTTGCGTTTCGGAACTTTGGAATCTTTTTCCAAACTGTTTAAATCAAAGGAAACTTTTACTTCTTGTGTCCCATTTTGTTCTGTTCTTTTTTGCGAAGAATAGACTTTTTTTAGATCACAATTAACTTGGCATTTAATGATTGAATGAGATCATTGAATGAGTAATTTTGTAATATTAATCTGGTTATTGTAATCAGTGCCTGTCATATTGCAATCTCGACTGAAAGAGTTAAAAAGGGTGATTCAGGTCATCGTTGCACATAAACTATTATGTAAAGTTGATGTGAATAATATTTCATGTCATTGTATAACCTGTACATTACAGCTAAATCTAACTACCACATCTGCAGTATAGTCTACTGCTCGTTATGTTAAAGTTTTATTATAATTTAGTAGTAAAGTCACTATTTATGTGGAAAGTAATCTCGTCTAAAAGGGCTGTCATATTAAAAAGGAGATATGGTACCGTTGGTGAATGTTGGAAGAAGTGAAAATATTGTGAAGGAATATTGTGATAGGTTGCAAAAGGAATGTATCTTATAGGTGAGACGTATGGAAAGACTGTGCTACGATCTTGGTGACTGGAGTAGGGATACTGGGTAGTGTGATATTGGTTTAGGTGTGACGGGTTGTTCAGTGTAACATAGCCAGCTGCTGCCGCGCCATGTGCCTGCGGAAGCTGGTTTGTTACGCCGAAGAGCGGTTATACCGGCTATACAGATACAGAAGCTGGTGTGTTAAGCCGAAGGGCGGTTATACAGGCTGCATAGATACAGATACAGAAGCTGGTGTGTTACGCCGAAAGGCGGTTATACCGGCTATATAGATACAGATACAGAAGCTGGTGTGTTACGCCGAAAGGCGGTTATACCGGCTATATAGATACAGATACAGAAGCTGGTGTGTTACGCCGAAAGGCGGTTATACCGGCTATGTACTAGATACAAAAGCTGGTGTGTTACACTGAAGAGCCATTATACGGGCTGAACATTTAGAGTCGGAATAGGTTTAAAGAGGATGGACTATTAGAGAAACGATATTTCCATGTTGGTCATAAGGGAGACGTGAAACTTTGATTTGAAGACTGAGTTCTGTAGAGTTAATAATGATCTCAATGTTACAACATTTTCTGTTTGATGTAATATTTGATTTCTTCTGACATAAAGAATATTACATCATAAATTTTGTTTTCCCACTAGTATTGGATTATGTTCGACAAATCTCATAAAGAGACTCAATGGTGGCAGAATTTATTGGGAATGATCGGGTAGTCCTGTTGTTCGGCAATCATGTTACAAATGAAATTCGACCTTGAAACTGCAAGGTCAAGACGAGGAGAGAAATTGAGTGAGAGACAATCCTGGGATGAAGACAGACAGAAGGTGTTTGTGATCTTATTAGATATAAGGTGTTTCAGTCAATGGTTTTGGTTGGAATTAGGAGTCAAATCAACAGTAAGAGCAATTAAATTTTGACCTGTATTTTTTGTTTAAATTCTATGATTGCAAAAAGTGTAGTCAATAGCTCAATAGAGCAAATTTGGTAAATATTGAAAGGTCTTCGTGTGCAATTAAGTGAATTTTTAGTCATAACAGGTTTTAGAACAATGAACTTTGCTTGTTACTTGAAGCCATAAACTAATTGTCTCTGGTCATTGAAGACTCAAATCATTTAGTATGCCTTTTCTTAAATATTAGCAAGTTAAGTTTGAGAACTGGAGTTGATGTATTGAAGGAATGTAAGAAGTGTAATGTTTACCAGTGCTAGACCCAGAAAAACAACATAAATTAATCTGATACAGGAGTGAGAATTTTGTGATGGTCCCATGTAAATAGTGTTATATCCAGTCAAAGAATGTTACTATGATTTCTAACTCAAAACTCCAAAGTTGCATTTTACAGCTAGTTTAGAACATGTATAAGAGACAAGTGCAAGCAGGTTGAAAGGTCACAAAAATTGCTGATCCCAAAATCTTAAGAAGTTGAAGTGTGATGTTTAAGAATTTGATGTTACAAGTTTATTCATTATATGTACAGGTCTAAATAATTTGATGGATTTATCTCTTACTATCTTGCATGTTCACAACTATAGACATTATTGCAGTAGTTTGACAGACAGAGTCAAGATTTGGGTGTAAATTTCTTTCACATAGACTTTGTGAAAATATGGTTCAGTCTAGTGAGACTTATACTTCCTGATGCTTCTTTAGGCCACACCAATTTAATTTCTTGGTTCACGGATTCGCTCGCTCCTATTTTTTGGGAAAAAAAATAAAAATAAAAATTACCACTCAGCAAATTTTCACCATCAATGAAACCATTCACCAACTTTCTGGTGTAACAAATTGGCCTTCATATTATATAAGCTTCTTAAAATGTGGGTATTATTATTGCAGTCATATTTTTCATTTATGAAGAATGGGACAAACATAAAAACTGACACTACTTTTGTAATTTTAAACAAACTGGTGCTGTAACTGTACAGTAATAATGTTTTTGTACTTTTTTCAAACTGAAAACCTTTTATTCTTTGTTTTGGATTAGCCCTTACCTTTACCCCAACCATTTTACAATTTTTATTTTCATTTTTATTTCGCCCTCTCGCTCCATATTTCTTATGAAAAAATCCGTGAACCAAGAAATTAAATTGGTGTGGCCTTAGAAACCTGGGATTGTGAAATATAATATTTGGAGCACTATACTGAATCATAAATTAATGTGCTGTCCAAGTTTCAGCCCTTACCAAAAATTTCCTGAGCAATGGCATATATAGGTCAGTTCACCATGCTTCCCAAATCTTTCCATCCAAACTACGATCATGTTATTTAGTTGAAATTGAACAGAAATATTTGATTGGGTGCATCAAAGAAGTTACTGACTTGGCTGTACCTGTTCGCTTAATTTATGAGCAAACCTTTGGAGTGTATGAGGTGACATGCATTGGTGCAACTGTCAATGAAAAATCTGTAGGGGGAGGGGGTAGAAGAATGAATATTAATTCTTTCTAGAAATATTGGGAAATAAGTCAACATGAATTTCATGTTTTATATAAAACTTCTCCAAAGAAATCCTTTGACCAATGCAGAATTTATGATGGTTGCAGATTTTACGTTCCATTTTTGTTTTGAAACAAATCTGTTAATACTGTTACAGTAGGTTCTGTTTAGAAAGAAAGACATGCAAGAATACCATTTGTAATATCCTTTACTAAAAGTAAGTGGAGATTAAACTGTACAAAATCTTCAAAGTTAACCACAAATATTGTACAAACTGTCAATAATTGCACCAAAAATATTTCCCACATGTCAGCAGCTATACTATAGATTCAACTCCATACTCCATGGCACAACACTGAATGTACAAATTAGCAAGTATACCACACCTGGGTTCTAGCAAGCGTCTGTACTCCCATCCTTCGATGGAATAATGCAGCTGGGGATGGACATAAATTTTGCCCATTCTGTCTTCTTTGATGGACAAAAAATCGGCATGTAAAAGTATGTAAAACAGATGCCAATGAACCAAGCAGAGTGTACTACAAGCAAAATTTGCCCCTCAAGATGCAGGAAATGGCATTCAGAGGATCTAGATTTCAAACTTTACCCGGGGAATATGCCCCCGAACCCCCCAAGCATCGTCGCACCACAGGATTTTAAACTTCGAAATCCATGGGATGGCTGGCTAGAACACTGCTGTATACAATATATAGTAGGGTATACGTATCCTGGTGCCAGAAATTCCTCTCAGCAAAGCTAAGGCAACTTACGGTATGCATATCACGTTACGCCACGCTGTGTGGGCCTAGAGCAACGTTACGGTGACTTACAGTAGCTGTTGTTTTTCCACTTGTGTCCGCTGGCTCGATGAACTATATTTATACAGATCTCTCTATTTACAAAATAAACTCCGCTTCACCAAAATGTGTCTAAATGGATTCGTTCTTTGACAATGGAGCCCATGTGTATTTGAAATGGGAAAAATGTCATGATGGTAGCTTTATCAATGGGATATTTCTCTTTTGACCTACTTACTAACCTGCTATAGTAGCCATTTGGAAACATATTAGGTTAAAATTGACTTTGCAGATTACAATTAACGTACTAGTACATCCATGGCATATTTTTATGAGTATTAAGTAAACTCCTTTTGATACACTCAAAAATATACTGTGTCATATTATCTATCACCCTATATACAGATGTTAGCGCTTCCTGCAAGATTCTGCTAAAAAAATGTTAACTTGTCCATAAATATCTCCAATTGTGCTTCCTTTGGTTTAAAGCTTTAAATTGGCCTAAAATTCTAGAAATTTGGCAGACTTACTGGCTTTACTCCAGACCTATATTATGGCACCACTACATCCCAATTTGGCTATATTCTGAATCTCCAGGAAGTCCACTTTGCAAAGCTGCAGAAATAAGTGCCCTTGCCAATGGCAATTTGCCTTTACCAGACTTTACAGTACTTTGCATTTTGGCTACATTGTGGCAATAGTCACTATGCTCTATCTTTGCTACAACTCATATCTGGGTGTTGCGGCCAGGTCGTCAAAGTTGAGCTCCTGAGTCCACTCGTACAGTTTGTCAGCCTCCTGCTCCCAGTCTTCCTGGTCCTCCCCAGTCATTCCCAGATACTCCTCTCTCACCATGTCTTTCAGGGGGGTGCTGCCAGGTACTGTCTCAAGACCCTGCAGGAAAGAAACAGAAGGATCAGACACTAAACATACACGAAATTTGCGTTAACAAGATTTCAAATCTCTCTGTAAAAGGAAATCCGTAATATGTTGAAGTATATAAGGCATGTAATAGAATAGAGTCTACCCTTGAAATTTAAGAAAGTAAGTACTAATCAAAAGTAGAGTGCAGGGTAAAATTTAGTAAAGCAAAAAGAAGTAGATTCAAAACAATGTTGGACTCCTGTCATCACTAAGTAACCATGGAAACCAAAAGAACAAATAAAAACAAACACTGCCCACCTCCTTCCCCTCCTGCTGGTAGAGTTTCCTCATCTGTTGCGCTCGTTTCTTGGCCTGCTTCGAGCCGCGCTGCGACCTCCCCCCGCTGCTAAGTGGTCTGGGCCGGTTACGGGACTGTGCAGTAGTGCAGGGAGCAGGGGGAGGGGTTCTGGAGGGGACAGTACATTATATATGTCAGCAACATACTGTGTAGATTGGTACAGTGTTTAACAATCCTGCATTTAGACCTGCAGGTTAAAACTATTTCAGCAAACCTATTTGCCACTAGAGAACTACTACATGTAAGTAGTAATACATGTAGTAATAATGCAGGCATGTTTCATGAGCCAGTATCTGCATCAACACCATCTCTAAATTGCAGTTACAGGCTTCAACAGAGGTCATGGTAGACCAAAGACTTCTTGGTTGAATGAATGAATGAAGTATGACATTAAGGTGTGCTACACTTAACCAGCATAATCTATCAATGATTGTACATGGTCCCGGTGGACAGAACTGTTCAGAAACGCGGTGAGAAGACAAGCCGAATTCTAAGACCTGTGTTAGGGAATCCCAAAGCTGTATAATCAACAACTGGATACTGCTACTAACTTGTCTTATGCCAGTGTGAATCTGCTGAACAGAGCCCCTAGCAGCAGTATATTAATCAACTATGCTACCTCTCCTATGCAGTGGTAATTAATATTGTTACCTTAGTTGTGAGATGGCCTGGATGTGTTGGAGCTGGATCTCCTGTGTGATTGGTCGGGACATGAGGATGGGCAGGTCCTCCTGTAACCGTGACGACGGCGTGCCCGTGTGGTACAGGTACTCCACTATGTCGTACATGATGCTCTGCCTGGGCAACGCTGGGGGGGGGGAAAAAGTAGCATCATTAATTGAGTGGTAAAAGTTTAATTTTAAAATGTTCTCCATAATGCAGCTATTACATTCTCAAGATCCATGTTGCTTTCAATTACTAGTGTTGCTAGGCGACCTACTGTTGCTAGGCAACCACCTCTTAGCTTCTAAGCAACAGTTTTCTCCAGAGGTTCTCCTTGCTTCCCATGTACATTGGCGTCTTGTCAGTGTTGCTAAGATACAGCAACAGCATGTCATAGAATACTGTTGCTAGGCAACCTTATCTACTGTTGCCAGGCAACCCCATCTCACCTTCCAGTGACAGTTTCCTCCACAGGTTCTCCTTGCCCCCCATGTACGCGGGAGTTTCGTCCATGTTGCTAAGATACTGCATGTAATCCTTCATGGTGATGATGTCAATCTCATCCGTAACCCGATCCTTCTCGTGCTGGCAGGCGTCGCGGATCATCTGGTCGTAGAACTTCCGGTGGCCCATCAGACGACAGGAGTCCGCCGCGGCCTGGGGGGTTGTGGTAATGTTACATGGATTATTTCAGAATTCTGCTTATATTTTTAAAAGACATTAGACAGTGCACCATCTAAGATACATGTGCTAGTAAAAAGTTGCCACAGATAGAAATCTTTGTACAACTACCAACAAATTGACCAACAAACGTCAATGTTGCAGTTCCTATGAAACTGTTCAAAAGTATGCACCTTAAGGGACCAAGAGAGCGTGATCCATATATTCAAATTTTCTCAAACAAAACAACAAAAATAAAACACTACTGCAGTGGGTAGAATGAGACATTTCCAATACATTTCTAAGAAGCCTTAGTCAGTGTTTAAGTCCAGTAAGCTCCTTACGTTTGTGGCGGGTTTTATGACCCTCTTCCCGCTGACGTAGTTGACCCCCTGACCTCCGGTGTGGATGAAGACTTTAAAAACGATCTCAGGCGGGAAGTCACTGCCGGCAAATCTGGGGGGAGACAGAGAATGTTTAGCAAAATATTAGAAAGAAAGGTTTCAAATGTGATTATGGCGTAGTGAGGCATGATAGCAAGGTTTGGCAGAGAAACCAAAGGTGGATTTGACTCCTCTGACAAGGCTCAAAGTTATGTTCTATAGGAAAGGCAATTTGCAGCAATTCCCTCACTTCACTCGGGTGGAGTTAAGTAGCTTTGGTATGTCCCTCGGGTAGGAGGTTAAATGGAGGTCCTGCGTTTGAGTAGAGCCTACATAGTGCACAAAACATAAAATAACCCACCACACTGAGAGACACCGAAACATAAGCCAAGAAAGGAAAACTCCCATACTACCCTATTATTCTACCAACCTGATGAAACTATTTTTGGAACCCACCAGACATATTGAAACAGTACGTAGGGGTCCTCCTCTTTGTGAGCATGACAGAAATGAACCTGACTGGTATGACCTGACCAGAGGTTACTGCAGGGTACTGACCTGAACCTGACCCTGACCTGGAAGCTGGGGTCCTTCAGAAGGTTGGCCTCCATGGGACTGACTTTCCGCAATATCTCAAATGACAGACAGTGCTCCTGTGAGGGGGTAGGGAACAGTTAAAGTTAATTTAACTTTTAAGTAGCATGTACATCTGTATTTGATCATGCTTAGGAGTGGTGCCCATCTCCATTTCTGTAGCCCTTGGGCCACACATTTGTGCAAGCCACTACAGCAGGGGGCTAGTGAGCTGGTAGTGATGTGTGTTTAAGTCCCATACTCTTCCTCATTAGTGCTGAGTGCTAAGCAGAGAAATCAGCATGTGCCATTTTTGAAAGTTTTGGGTGACTTACAGAGGGGACAGTGAGCATCACAAATTACATTTGGAATGGTACTAGAAGCTATAATGGCTCAATATATTTTCATGGTGTCCAGACCAATTTGCAGCAGAACACAGTGGTCTACTATCCATGTAAACTCCAAGCTAACCCTATGGTAGCATAGGAATTAAGATAGCATCAAAAATTAACAGAGGAGTGAAGCCGGCCTAGGAATGTGTATGCTACCGGTGCATACACACTCCTAAGCCAGCTTCACCCTCCAATCAAGCAAAAAGCAAGCCATTGGTCACGAAAGAGGATGGTACCCTGGCTAACTAAAAACTGGAATTTTTTAACAAATATCTTTTTAAAAGCATTACACTATGACAGAAATGAAGACACCATACATAAAGTTGTGGTTGGAAGTAAAATATAAGTACACACACACACATAATAATCCGTGACATCACACTAACTTATTTAAAACGAAAAGTTTGGAAAATGCCTTCAAACATATTGGTACACAGCTAAGAAATAGAACACAATAAATACTGACGGCTGCACAGACGGCGTGCTTGAGGAGTTTGAACATCTGTTTGTCCCGGTACGACAGCCAGGCCCGCTCGATCACTCGTGTTGCTGTCATCCTAATGATCCTGGAGAAAATAGAAAACTGGCTTAAGAAAGTTTCTATACTTTATTACTAGTAGTAAGTTTATTACTAGTGAATTAAGACCTAACAGTGTGCAAAATACCCACTTGCACACACATTGCCTCAGAATTCAATTTTGTTCTCAATTTACTTGGAAGAAATAAATGGACTTGAGGCAGCTCCGTTTCATATCAGCCAAACATGTATGTATTGTACTTTTTTTTCAGAAATTAGTGACTTGTAGGTGGTGCAACTTGAAATTCAGTTGTGCAACCTAGTTTTTGCCCCAGGTTGCACACTGTGCAACTGCACTGTGCAACCTGGCTCAGAAAAGTATCTTGTACTCTGACCTACCATTGAAAAAAGACCATCCACAGCCAGTTTACTTTAACACTGCCATTTTTATGGATTGCCTTGCATGTGAGTAATTCTGAAGCTATTTCCAACAGGGTAGTAGTTAAGGTGTCATGATCATAGAATACATTGTTTGAAAACAGCAGCAGCATGTCTGCTGATACTGATAGGCTTGATATTGTTTTCGAGGATCATTTACAGACAAACACTTACTCATCCTCTCCCACCGATCCAGGCCTTGGTCTCTGTTTGCTGGTACGCATGTTTGCTATGATCATTCACACCCAAACAAATAAACAAACAAATAAACAAACAAACACGTACTCATCCTCCCCCACCGATCCCGGCCTGGGACCCATGAGAAATTCGTCCGTTTGTGTTTCCGTTTGCTGGTACGCATGCTCGCTGGGGATCTTGATACTGATCTTACTCCCCCTGGGACCAGGGCTGATGCTGTGGACTGTTTCATTCTGCGGACTCCCTCCCTCCGCTCTGTTCTGCTCTTTGGCACTCTGGAATTAAAAAAGGAAATACAAACATTAACTCATAATGATAATAACAATATACAGCCTTTTTTAAATTTTTCACAGTGGTCTTATTTTCCAAGTTTCCGCTGTGGACTCGTAGTGTAAAATCATAACGTTGCAACTATGTGTTTAGCAATTCTATTGTACTGTTTCAAGCACAAGAGTTAGACACCGCAAAAGTTTGTTTTTTCTCCTACATCGAAATAAGACCACTGTGAAAGTGAATACATTTTTACCTAGTATAATACTCAACTATAATACATGACGTCACACTTTCACAACCACCTGTAAAGTA
>NC_049990.1:1772336-1794776 GCF_000003815.2 Branchiostoma floridae
CAAATGTAAAATCGGATCAAATTTTCAATTACCACTGTTATACAATGTTCCCTGAACCGGACAACGCGCTTTCTACCATAATTTACTATAATACACACCCTTTTTGTTGATTTGTCAGTTTCCACCCCCCACCCCCATTTTTGGTCTCTTTCTGTCCTGGCATACGTTACTTTAGGAGCAAGCAAGGCGCATGGCTTGGTTCATACAACGCTTAAAGTCACCAGAAGAATTAACACATGATATTCTAACATCGAAAAAAAAAAGGAAATGCAACCATTGGAAGGTACACAGTACCAAGAAATTACAACAAATTATTTTTGGACGCCATGACACTTTTTAGCCCAACCATCTTTTCCTTAGCAACGCGGTTTTGTGGCCTTTGTGAGACAAACAGCACCACATTTAACACCCAAACAGTCACCATTCCATCCCAAGATACCTACCATTCCTCTGGTCATCCCGGGAAAACGACAAAAGTGTGGAAATCTGTCGTGTTTTTGTGAAAAGTGATCAGTCGGTCAGGAAAGCCATTGTTTATAAGCTACGACCTTCGACCTTTTAGAGATTCAGGTCACGTGACTAAGCAAGAACGTAAAACCTGTTTTATTCATGTTTCCTTGGTTCCTTGCCAAACAGACTGAATTTGTATAATAGCAATAATACTGTTATTGACTTTTAGGTAAAGGAAGATTTGTGTTCAGTCAGAAAAGAAGCAAAATCGTCAATTCTCGTTTAAGGCTACACGAGAGTTGGCGAGACTGTGCGAGACTTTGGGTACATTCCAGGCCCGTTCTCAGAGCGCGGTTCTTTCAGTGTTTTCTATCCGGACATCGGGAAGTTTCTGCGACTTTTCACACATCTGCGCTGTCCCTGGAACCTGCAAACATGAGGCTGAAGATATCTCTCGCCAAGGAACCAAAACATATCCTTTTGCGTGTTGATAAGTGTACGGGTAGACTTTGCGAAAGTTCAAGATATAGTGGGGAGGGGGGCGTAAGTTACTAGCTACATCTTTGGATTTCATAATAATTTGGACATGATTATTTGCACGGAAACTTGTATTTCTGTTGTCTGTTTAAGCGACATTTTATGTCCTTGACAAGATGATTGATGCTTTGTGCTTAATGCCAAAAATGATCAGAGTCAAGTATTATAAAACCATAAATGTGTGTGGGATATGACTCTCCCAGACACGGGACCTCCATTAAACATCTTTTCCTAGGTACAGCCCTTAAATGAAAATCAGGTGTATTTGCAGCCAGTAGGTACCCAATTTTTTTTAGTAATGAGGCTGATTTACTTGATCGAGGCACCTCCTTGAGGCTTGAACACAGGACCCCCATTTTACGTCCCTCCCGAAAGACATGTCCAGGAATTCTTGGTCAGGTTACAGCATCTGGTCGTCTTTTTTGGTGGGCTCCCATCCAGGTACCAACTGGACTGCATGGTCAATAATTTGCTTAATTTCCAAGATCGAGGGGATTTGGTGTAGTAAGCAAAAGCGAGGTTTTTATTTCGACCTGAGTGAAGCGAGGAAAGCCGTACATGTGTAACAGTGGGGTCAAGGAGTACTAAACATTAAACTGACCATGCCAAGCGGCTTTAAGCCTTTTTTTAGTGTAATGGTTTAGCGTCTGGGTTTGTGGTCTGGCGGCCCGGGATCGGCACGGGTTCGAATCCTGGAAGCCAGGATATTGTTTCTGTTTGTTTCTGCTCGCCCTTGTAGTTGTTTCACTTGTATTCCCCTTGACCCCGCTGCACATACGGAGCTGGTAAGCAGTGTTGGCTGGACTCGTAACATTGATCATTTGATTTTGATGTCTAACCTTTAATGTCTAACTTTCAGTGATCATCACGGTCAAACCTTAAGTACATTAATTGTAACAAACACTATGAGCATACATTTCCCCTTGACCCCGCTGCACATACGGAGCTGGTAAGCAGTGTCGGCTGGACCACAGCAGACGAGCTGTACTCCTGCAGCGACGATCACGCCATCCTCAAGTGGAGCCTGCTCACCAACGAGACATCTCAGCTCGCCAAACTTCCCGCGGAAGTCTACGCCACCGACATCCACTGGTTCCCCAAGGTGGTGGGGGGAGGGAAGGGGAAAAAGGGGGAATCTGACGTGTTTGTGTTGACGAGCACTGATGGTAAGTTTTGTTTACTTGTTTGTTTGTTTGTAATGTTTGTGTGATTGGGAAGTCTACGCCACGGACATCCACTGGTTCCCCAAGGTGGTGGAAGGAGGGAAGGGGAAACAGGTGCAGTCCGATGTTTTTGTGTTGACAAGCACTGATGCCAGTGATGGTAAAGTTTCTCATACTATTTTTGTATTTCTTTATTTTCATATTTCTCTTTTTATTTCTTCAGAATTCTGAACAGGATATGGGACCAGTGTTTACTGAACACTAGATAACTAAAATAGTTTGTGGAAAGACTTCTATGATCTTTATTTACTTCTTTTGAATTTGGCTAGTTGGGCATAAGACATGACTATTCTCGGTTTGTAGAAATATTTTTACGGAGTGGAGTATTTTTCTCTTTCATAGCACTTTGGTGACTTATTCATAATTACCAGAGTTTTGTGAGTAGTAGAATTCGAGTTGAAACTGCTAACTCAAATGGTAGTTGCCTAGATTTTTAAATATTATTGTAACAGTTATTCAAAGTGAAACATTTTATTTCTTCTTTATCACAGGGAAGTTCCATTTGATCTCCCGACTGGGGAGGGTGGAGAAGAGTGTTGAGGCTCACAAGG
The DNA here is from genome assembly GCF_000003815.2 of Branchiostoma floridae. Taxonomy (NCBI): domain Eukaryota; kingdom Metazoa; phylum Chordata; class Leptocardii; order Amphioxiformes; family Branchiostomatidae; genus Branchiostoma; species Branchiostoma floridae. The sequence continues at coordinate 1,775,098 of NC_049990.1, forward strand.
GAGCCGTGCTCTCAGGGAGGTGGTCATATGATGGAACAGCCATGGCTACAGGTCTGTATGGGCTGGTGGAGGGGGGTGGCCACATAATGGAACAGCACTTGAGTATGACAAAATCTTTTCACTGTGTTGACAGTATTACTTAAACCCTCTCCATGTTGCCTAACCTTGTATCCAATACAAAAATTAATGTAGTGCAAAATGACTGCCTAACAGGCTAGTGGTTAAAAACTCACGGTCACTACTTGGTTCATCATCTGTTGTCCCCATCTTTTGAGAGTGCTTGGACATATAGACATGACATTTCGATGGCAGACTGCCTGGTGCTAATTCCTTTCTCCCACAAGTTAAATATAAACAAAGGTAGTGTTTTCCTTACCATTTTATGCTACTGTGTTTTTAAATGTTTACTGGTTGGTCATTTAGATGAACACTAGAGATGGTGTGTTCAGAATTGCTAAGAAATACATAGACTACGTGCATGAATTGGAAACAAACATTTTTACTTTCAATTGCTCTCCCAGCCGGAGAGGACGGCCAGGTGCGTATCTGGTCCCGTAGTGGGATGTTACGCTCCACCATGGTTCAGCAGGGAACGCCGGTCTACTCGCTGGCCTGGGGACCTGATTCTGACCAGATCCTGTACACCAGCGGCCGGCAGCTTATCGTTAAACCTCTGCAGGCTAACGCTAAACCTATACAGGTGGGGCTTCATTCATTCATTCATTCATTCACTCACTCACTCACTCAGTCACTCATTCACCGGACTCTGACCATTCACTCACTCACTTACTCACACACTCACTCAATCACTCACTCACTCACTCACTCATTCACCAGACTCTGACCATTCACTCACTTACTCACACACTCACTCACTCACTCACTCATTCACCGGACTCTGACCATTCACTCACTCACTTACTCACACACTCACTCACTCACTCACTCCTGACCAACTCGGACCAGATCCTGTACACCAGCGGCCGGCAGCTTATTGTTACACCTCTGCAGGCTAACGCTAAACCTATACAGGTGGGCTTCATTCATTCACTCATCTTCTTCTTCTTCTTTCATTCATACACTCTCTCACTCACTCACTCACTCACTCACTCACTCACTCATTCACTCACTCGCTAACTCACTCATGACCCAACTCAGACCAGATCATCTACACCAGCGGCAGGCAGCTTATCGTTAAATCCTTGCAGGCTAATGCTAAACCTATACTCTCACCTCTCAAATAAACGTACCGGTACGTTTATTTTTTTCCGCCTCAAAATCCACCCGGTACGTCCTTATTTTAGACGGTACGTTTATTTTTTTTTTCAAATTGGGGCTTTCTTTACTAACCAGGGACCCCAAAAATATTGAAAGTTTGGTATTTTCTGCCCATATTTCCGCGGTATTTTTGCTTAAAATTCACTATTTTCGGACGAGGCAGCGCGGATTTCCCTGCCGCTAGCGCTATGACCCAAACATAACTAGGGATGCGTACCGGTACGCAGGACCGGTTCTGGACTTGCAAAAACGTTTCGGTTCAGGTCCAAAAATACCGGAACACAAGTGATTCGGTACTAGACTCGTAAAAAAATATATCCTTTTCGTTTTAGACCATCTTTAACCTTCCAAAAATCTTGAAATTTGGGCTGAACAAAGACGAAAACATCGAGGTCACATGCTACACACACAGTCACTTACTTCCGTAAATTCTCTATCAAAACACAGAAATTAACCACCAACCAAACAAATTAAAAAGTTACCAATACTTTTCCACTATTTTTCATCCGTAGTCAACTTGTTTTAATGTTCCAGCAACGAAAAAATCCTTCCAAAACAAAGCACAGCGTTCAATCGGCTCGAAAACATCCGCCATGTTGGATTCATCAACTCACGCCGAATCTCGCGGTAATGCGCGAGAGAATTATATATTTTCTGCAGTACCGTTATATCTCGATAGGGGGCAGTGTCTATGACCTCGTTGGTTTCTGCAACATTGAAAATAGCAAAAAAGTGGTGAATAAGGTATTCTAAGTTGGAATGTTTCTTCAAAATGTTATTATATTTCAGCCATACCATAGGTATGGTGAAATATATTGTATTCGTAATGTTTCTTTCTTTCTTTCTTTCTTTCTTTCTCCTGTCAAATCTTCAGAACACGGTATCTCCCTTGTTCCTCAACCGAATGACTTGAAATTTGGCAGAAGGGTAGAGTGGGCCAATACCCTCGGACGTTTTTTTCATTTTTTCCATATCTGTCTCTTAAATGATTTTATTAAGGTTTTTTTGTCATCTTAAGACCAAAACTGTATATTTGGGCCCCCTGTACCCTGGTATTACAACCGAATGAGCTGAAATTTGGTACAGATGTGCCTTGATACGTCCCCCATATAGATTCAATATCAGTTTTGGTGTACAGTATAACGAAATACTTATTTTTGCGATTTTTTGGTCATTTTTTTACCAAAAAAGGACACTTTTGGCTCCTGTACCTTGGTTTTAGAACCGGATGACCTGAAATTTAGTATAGGAGTGCCCTAGACATATGCGCACATGGATTCAATAACACTTGAGGCATACGGTACAATAACATGCTCAATTTTGCGATTATTTGGCCATTTTATGACCAAAAAGTACACTTTTGGCTCTTGTGCTCTGGTTTTTAAACCAAATGACCTAAATTTTGGTAAAAGGGTGCACTAGATATTTATTCAAATGACACATGTATAATTTTTGTCATAGACTACGTCAAAATGATATATTTTGGGATTTTTTTGTCATTTTCCAATAGCCAGAGGGGTCAATGACCTTAAGGTCGTTGACCCCCAGCTGCAGATTGGGCCTACCGGCATATATGTCTATTTAATCTAATTAGATAGGTAACCAATCACTTAGCCTGAATCTATATCCTAAAGAGGGGGGGTGGCAGCCAATCAGCGAGCCCGGTGTTATCTGGAAGAGTCCATTCTTACACGGAGGGGTTCATTTTTTTTTTTAAATTCATCATTGGACTGGTGACTTTGCAATTTTACAGAATGTGTGCTGGAAGAGTCTATTCTCGCACGGAGGGGGGATTTTTCAAAATTCATATTTTGGACATTGGTGACTTCTAGTTTGTCAAAGTCTTTCAGTAGGGTTATTTTTGGACTGGTCTAATTTGCAATTTTACATGGGTGTTCTGGAAGAGTCCATTCTTGCATAGAGGGGGCTTTTTTTTTAAATCCATTTTTTGGACTTCAGTGATTATGTCAAAGTCCTATTTTAGCGGATGTATTTTTGGACTGCTCTACTTTACATGGAAGAGTCCATTTTTTGCACACGGAAGGTTTTTTTTTCAAATTCAGTTTTGAACGGGTGATTATTCAAAATTCAATTTTAGTGGAAGTGTTTTTAGACTGGTCTATTATACCTTTCTATGCACTGGGACCTTTTTTGCTAAATTCAATTTTGGATTTGGTTTCTTATTCAAAAGGCCAAGGTTTCAGTGGGAGTATTTCTGGACTGGTCTATTGTGCAAATTCACATAGGGTGCACTGGAGTCCATTCTTGAACGGGGGAATTTTGTAAGACTCATTTTTGGGTTAAACCGTCATTAGTAAAAGTGATTTTTCAAATGGGTGATTTTGAAATAGCCTATTGTTGCATGGGAGATGGCTGAAATATGCTGTATTTGCTCTCAAGCAAATGTCGGCCTTTCTAGTTTTGTAACAATGATTATGAAATTAACTTCTTTTTCTATTTCTTCAATTTTTATTTTCATTCATTTTTTACTTTTATTTTAATCTTTGTTGATGGTGTGACACTCAGATAAAGAAAATATGTGCAATAACATAGGAATTATTCTGTTCATTATTCATACAATTAACTGATATGGTACTGAGGCATAAATGAATAAAAAGAGCCTACCTGCTGATCATCTTCTCTTGGACTGAAGTAGCATGGGCACAGTCTACATGTCAATTTGGTATTTTTCCGGGGGGGTACTTTTATTCCAGGGGGTACTTTTATTAGATTTTGAAGATTTGTCCGGGGGGTACTTTTATTCCAGGGGGTACTTCTATTTGAGAGGTGAGAGTACAGGTGGGGCTTCATTCGTTCATTCATTCAAATACTGTCTCTCTCACTCACTCACTCGCTCACACTCACTCACATACTTATTTTGATTGATTCATTCATTTTTGCACTATTCCATTCTTCAATGTCTTCCTTTTTTCATTCATTTGGTCGTTCATTTGGTCATTCACTCATTCATTCATCTTTTGCCTTACTCATTTGCTTATGTTTACATGTGTAGGACAGTATAGCACAAGACAATGTTAAGTGTCCTTCTGTTCCGTAATTTGTATGGTCTAGTGGTTTGTTATCTTCACTTACTCTAGTCAGTGTTTTGAGCTGGACACAGCGACAATATTTCCATATTGGAGGTAGTGATTGACAAATATTATTTATTCCAGTGGAAAGGTCACGAGGGAGTGATCCTGAAGGTCGACTGGAACGCTGTTAACAACCTGATCCTGTCTGGAGGGGAGGACTGCAGGTACAAGGTAAGGACGGCAGGGAATGGGGTACAATAGATTCCACCTGAGTTCATGATGGTCTCTATTTAAGATTTCAGCAAAGGTAATGCTATAAGCAGTTACTCAAGCAACTGGACAGGATTTTGGAAACAGACGTTTCAGACAACCATCCGTTGTCTTTCGTCAGTGACAGTAAAGATGTTTATATTTAACATAATTGCATGATGGCAAAAATTGCTTGACATCATAATTACATTGTTGTGAGAAGCAGAAAGATTTTTTGAGCTCCATGTAGTTATGAAGCACTTTTTTTGTGACGTATGCACTTTTAAAGACCTTGAAGAGAAGTACATGTATTCTGAATGGAGAGCATGACAGCTTTGATCATGTCTATTTAGGACAGCTTTATTTATTTGTAACATCCAGTTAAAGATAGATTTTAAGGATAAACTAACAGGCACTTGTTTTCCAGGTGTGGGACAGCTATGGGCGTCTCCTGTTCACCAGCCAGGTGCATGATTACCCCATCACCTCTGTCAGCTGGGCCCCTGACGGGGAACTTTTCGCTGTCGGCTCCTTCAACACGCTCAGACTCTGTGACAAAACTGGGGTAAGCTTCGGATTTTTTTAAGTTTCCCGTTCTTCTATGGGGTAAAGGAAAAGTGAGTTCCCCATAGTCTTTTTAAGGTAATAGAGGACTGTTGTAATCTGCTGTGTCCAGGGCACAGTATTGTGAGGCGGAGTCCAACCCTCACCTCCCACCACCTTGTACCTCCCCAACCAAAATTACATAACAATTTTTACCCAGCCAAAGGCAGGTACCCATTTTTTTTTTTTTTTTTTGCTCCCAGGTGGAGTGAGGAAAGTCATGTAAAGTGTCTTTCCTAAGGCAGTAAGGGGACATATTTGATAGCCTTGGTCAGTAATGGTACCACCTGACGTAATAAATCTATAGTCACCTCTTTTACTACTTTTTAACACTGGAAACGCATCCAACATTGCCTGATCTAGCCATGGCATCACCTAATTTTTGCTATCTGCAGTAACCAACTATACTACTTCTTTCCACCGCAGTGGTCCTGTGCACTGGATAAACCCAACACAGGCAGTATATTCACCTGATCTAGCAATGGCACCACCTGATTTTGGTTATCTATAGTGACCCATTATACTAATTTTTTCCACCACAGTGGTCCTATGCCCTGGAGAAACCCAACACAGGCAGCGTTTTCAACATCGCATGGTCTAGCGACGGCACTCAGATCGCTGGGGCTTGTGGGAATGGTCACGTGATCTTTGGTCACGTGATTGAGCGGCGGCTGGAGTGGAAGAACTACGAAGCCACAGTGACCGATCGTAAGTCGATCCAAGTTCGAAACGTTATGGACGACGCACGAGAGAAGCTCGACTTTCGCGATCGGATCATCAAGACTTCGCTGGCGTTCGGCCATCTTGTGGTGGCCACAACATCACAATGTTACGTCTACAGGTGAGTTGGTGTGCATTTTGTTGCCTGCTTGATGATTTTGTGTTCCTTTCATGTTTTTTTACATAATGATAGGTTTCTGTAGCTATTATAATCATCAGTATTATAGTTCATTTTACAGTAGAAGTCAGTTAATTGCACAATGGATTAACGTACACTTCTGTTAACTGCACGGAATCTTCAAATCGCAAACCGGTGTGGTCCAGCTTGATAACTTCGCATTATTGCACCAGCCGGATAATGGCATGAAATTCACTGGCAAATAGGCCGTGCAAGGCTTCTACTGTATATGTGGTTACTGGTACATTTTTTGTAGGTTCATCAAATTCAGTTGCCAGTAATTTTGTCAATCTTGAAAAGAGAACATGCTAATGATATATAATATATCACATCGAATGATATTTGTACTATGCTTTGCCTCCCCTCTTAGCACCAAGAATTGGAACACTCCAATGATCTTTGACCTGAAGGAAGGAACAGTCACCCTCATAGTGCAGACTGAGAAGTAAGAGTCCTTTTCTTGAAAATTAAGATATGACACTTTATGTTTTTGTTGTAATATGTGTCAATGGTACTTATTGTTTTGAGAACTTGATTTTGAGATCTTACTTCTTAGACCTTACAGTGCCTTAGAAATAATATCAAAGCTGGCAAGGGACTTGGTATAGTGGCACCAGGGTCTGCCTCCAAGGTGCTCGTTTGACTCCCTTTGGCTGGCTATACTCCTTGGCAGCTTTGATACTACATTATGTATCTCTAAGGGTCTGCTTGGAGACTAAATAATCACAGCAAAGTGAAACTTTGTCTTTCCCCAGGCACTTTGCTCTGGTAGACAGCAGTGGGATACAGGTGTACTCCTATGAGGTAAGTTTGAAAAGAGGGGTGACTAGAATTAGTAGAAAAGTTTTGACTTTGCATACCTGACTCAAAGCAACATTGTTCAAGACATTTATTGTTAGTAGTAACAAGACTACTAACAATTCCTCATCATAAAATGTAAAAACCTTAATATGAATATTGTTTAGGACAGAATGTACATTGTACATCAAAGCATTACTTACTCAAAACTACACATTGTCCATCTGTGGTAAGTATAACACTATTAGGCTGAATTGATGCTTGAAAATTCAATTTAAAAGAATCATAATAGTATATACTAGAGCAAAGAAGTTTTAGGTTTAGAGTTGAAATAGTATCTATTAAATGTAACCTATACAGTTGACTTAAAGTCTATCTTACTATATCTATCAACATTAGAATCATTGCTAGAGAATGCTAAAAACACTTATGATGGATTTTTCTAAACTCTACACATCTATCCCCAGGGCCGGATGCAGGCATCCCCCAAAGTCCCAGGCCTGCGCCCGGACGTGCTGAACGTACAAACTCTCTCCATCAGTAACGATGCTGTGGCCATCCGGGACAAGAAGGACGAAAAAGGTTTGTACAAAACTTACACAACTTTCAGTTCTGTCTCTCTTATTGTTAGTACTAAGTGTTTCCAAGGATCTTAGCATTTAATTCTTTTTCTATACATGCCTGGTTTGGAAACTGTCAGATATACAAGGCCTAAATGTTATAAAGTGTCCAGACGTTCAGTGTATCTCTTTAAACCAGGCACATTTGAAAGCTGGTGTGTTTTTCAGAACAATATTTTGACTAGTTGATTTATACACGTGAAGATTGACTCATCCATAGTTTCGAAGTTCACATTGTAGGGATAGCTGCAGAAATATTCAAGTTTTTCTACGACCCAAAGTTGTAAGACTTCTTTACTTGACTAACTCAGTAGAATCTCAAACCCTTTAATACCAGTTGTTCCAGAAAACTTGGAATACATGGTGAGAATAGCTACAATTTTAGGGAACAGAAATATTTCTGAATCAGTTTTACTACAAGAAGTAAGACTTTCCCTGTACTTGGTCCAACCCAATGATTTTGTACATTCTTTAGAAATACACAATGTCATATACAAGGCCTAAACATTATGGTGACAAAACATTAAGTGTATCACTTTCAACCAGGCACATTTGAAAGCTGGTGACAGTGTGTTTTTCAGAAAAATAGTTTGACCAGTTTATTTATTTTTCTATTGACTAGTTAACTAGCACACATAAAGTTTGACTCATCAATCATTGTGTGTATGTGTTCAAAAGTTCACACTGTTGTAATAGCAGCAGAAAAATTCCAGTTTCTCCACCACACAAAGTTGTAAGACTTCTTTTATTAACTGTACTTAACCCTACTGTCCTAAAGGGAGTGCAGGGTCTTGGTACGAGGAACTTGAAGGTTTGGGCCTGACCGACCCACCACCGCCTGCTACAACACAGCAGTGTATTACCCTCCTAAACCCTGACACTCGCAAACAACTGGAACAGCCTGCCACGGCAATAGATCATCTCACTTGAACTCTCTCTCTCTCTCTATCTCTCTCTCTCTCTCTCTCTCTCCAGTTTAACCTCTGTTGTTCCCCATCCTGTGGGGGTTATAATACAGATATACAAGGCCTAAACTTTAAATGTTCAGTGTATCACCTTCACTAACTTTCAGTCAAGCACAGTTGAAAACTGGCATGTTTGTCAGAAGAACAGTTTGACTAGTCGACTAATACAAGTGAAGACTGTCTCATTGATAGTTTCGGAGTTCACCCTGTAGTAGTAGCTGCAGAAATATTTTTGTAACGCACAAAGTTGTAAGACTTCTTTCTTTACCTGTACTTGACCTGACTGTCCTGAAGGGAGTGCAGGGTCTTGGTACGAGGAACTTGAAGGTTTGGGGCTGACTGACCCACCACCTCATGCTACCACCCAGCAGTGTATTACACTCCTAAACCCTGACACTCGTAAACAACTGGAACAGCCTGCTACAGCCATAGACATGGCTACAACCCTAGAAATGGACATGACCATCGACCAATCACGCTGGGAAACTCTCCAACACACCCTCATTGGTCGCTTTCTCAGGGGTAAGGCAGATGGGTGGTGGGGTCTGTTGGACCGTTCCATGTTCTAGGGGTGGTCAGGCCCTTTGGACTGTTCCATGTTTATAGGGTTGGTCCAGTTCTGTTAGACCGTTCCATGTTCTAGGGGTGGTCAGGCCCTTTGGACTGTTCCATGTTCCCTGGTGGTCAAATTTTGTTGGAGTGTTCAATGTTGTAGGAGGAGTCCACTAATGTTGGACTGTTCCATGTTGGAGGAGGGGTTTGATTCTGTCCATGTTGTAGGGGTGGTCAGGTCCTTTGGACTGCTCCATGTTCTAGGAGGAGCCCAGTTATGTTGGACTGTTCCATGTTGGAGGAGGGGTTAAATTCTGTCCATGTTGTAGGGGTGGTCAGGTCCTTTGGACTGTTCCATGTTGAAGGAGGGGTTGGATTATGTTGGACTGTTTCATGTTGAAGGAGGGGTTGGATTATGTTGGACTGTTTCATGTTGTAGAGGTGGTCAGGCCCTTTGGACTGTTCCGTGTTCTAGGGGTGGTCAGGGCCTTTGGACTGTTCCATGTTTTAGGGGTGGTCCAGTTTTGTTGGACTGTTCCATGTTGGAGGAGGGGTTGGATCCCATTGGACTGTTCCATGTTGGAGAAGGGGTCGAGTTTTGTTGGACTTTTCCATGTTTTGGGGAGGGAGGGTCTGTTGGACTGTTCCATGTTGGAGGAGACGTTGGATTCCATTGGACTGTTCCATATTGGAGGAGGGGTTGAGTTTTGTTGGACTGTTCCATGTTTAAGAGGGTAGCAGACTGTTGAACTGTTCCATGTTTTAGGGGATAGAAGGGTCTGTTGGACTGTTCCATGTTGAAGTAGGGGTCAGAAATTTCAACAGACACCAGGATATCAAAGACCTATTTCTGCTCATTTCAATGTGATACCTTCATTTCTACAATTTTGTTTTCAGGCTTAAAACTGGAATATATTATACAGTACTGCACATTGATGGTGTTTTTGTTTGCCCACAGTTGTCCACCTGTTTGATGCAACATCAGGAAAACCACTCGGTGATGGCAAACCCTTTGTTCACAAGGTAACTTATTTTGGCATGTTACAGAATTGTAATTATTGACTAATTACAAGAAATAGTCGATAGTTTCTTGTACAATCCTAGATACTCTCTCTATCCGGTTTAGCGTCTGTTGCTCCCTGTCTTAAGATATATGTACTTAGCAATCCTCAGTTAGTAATGTACTGAAATTAAGGTTAGATGGCTATACGTGAATGTATATAAATGTGTATGGTTTAAGTTTCAAAGAATTCTGTGACAGTTTTTAAAAGAAGATTTTTTCTCACATTATTGATTAATTACATCTATTGACCGATCGATTGAATAACTGATCAAACAAAAATGTTGATTGATTGGTTGGTCATCAATTCATCAACCAATAAATTATCAATTGATTGATTGTCCAGCTAGAAGTGATGGAGGTTGCATTGGACCAGTGCCATGATTGCTTGATAGATGGATTGATGTATTATCTGACTGATTATTTGATTGATTATTTGATTGATTGATTGATTGATTGATTGATCGACAGCTGGAGGTGGCAGAGGTAACGTTGGACCAGTGCGGCCCGGCAGCAGAGCGCCGCCTCGCTATCGTGGACAAGAACCGTGACCTGTACCTGGCGCAGGTGCGCGCCGTGGGAGGGGCCAGGAAGGTCATCAAACTAGGTACGACAAACAAACAAACAAACAAACAGACATTTCCTGGGCAAGACAAACATTCCACAGGCTAAGTAAACAGCCAAACATACACAAGTTAGTACCAAACTAGGTATGACAAAACAAACAAGGGAGGACAACTTGTAAAGGTGTTGATACACCTGTTTTGTCCTCCCTTCCACTTGTTTTTGCATGTGGTAAATTCAAATAAAGAAATAAAGAAACAAACAAATAGATATTTCCTTTCAATGAACCTTACAATGAACCTTTCAAAGATGCAATGTGAGTGGTCATGAAGATTTTGACACAGCCACTCTTTGATTTGTTCAATTAGTTTTGCCAAGTTTAAGATGAAAACAAAGTACTGGGAGAAAAACTTGAATCTGACTATTTATTTCACTCTGAAATATTTTTGTACCAACTCAAAGGTACAGTCCTCCCCCTTAAGCTCTGTTTTCTTGTTGATCTTTTGAAGTCTTGGAAGATACTAATCAAAATTTTGCAGTCTTAGAATTCCTTAGATTTTTTTCTTAATAGGCACCAACAGGCCTTTACAATCACAATATGGTAAACTTCATGACGAGATCTATTCTTTGTAGGGTTTTACAGACTACGAATTCAGCACTAAGGAGAGAGCCGTTCTTTATAGTGTTTTACAGACTATAATTTAGCACCAATGCATGAGAGATCAGTCTTTACTCTCATTCTCCTTACTACACCCCTCCTTTTGCAGGTACGATGGTCCACTCGATGTCGTGGAACGATGAAACCAACATGCTCGCGGCTCTGCAGGACACCAAGCTGGTGGTTTACTACTTTCCCAACGCTGTGTACGTCGACAAGGACATCCTGCCCAAAACTCTCATGGAGAAAGATGCAACGTGAGTAGTACACAACATACGTAAAGTTTTAAGACTGAAATAGGGGTGGGTACAGGATATTGAGGTCTAGATCCAGTTTTTCCAGACAGGTCCAATAAGAAAAAACTTTTTACTGGTACACCGTGCCAGTACCCACCCCTGGTGATACATTTTTTAAGCATCCTTGCCACTGTGTGACGTAGACTAGACGTTAACTGAAGAACGTTTACTTAAGAATTAAAGAAGGAAACGTTTACTGATCATGAAGAATTAAAGAAGTATATGTAACGAAGAAGACTTTGTTCAATTGGTCTACTAACCTGATGAAACAATAAAGGTGTCTACTGTTTTTTTAATAATATGCTTTTTCTGCATAGTGAAGAACCCTCAGATTGTGATTAGGAGATGCCCACTTTCCTGGTATCAGAATACATCTGGTATTAAACAGTTTTCTCCACAATTTTTCTTCCGCAGTGAGTTTGGAAAGAACCACCAGATTGTGATTAGGAGGTATGCATTTCTTTTGTATCAAGAACACTTCTGGTATTTAACAGTTTTTCAACGACTTCTCTACCGCAGTGAGTTTGGGAAGAACCCTCAGATCGTAAACTTCTTGGGGAATCATGTGATCATCCGGCGCGCCGACGGCTCATTGGTCAGCACGGGGGTGTCGCCCTATCCCAGCATGCTCCACTCCTACGTGTCCAACTCCCGCTGGGACGATGCCGTCAGGCTCTGCAGATTTGTTAAGGTTTGGACACTTTGGGCTTTTTTACCCTAAAGGAATGAAGTGAATTTAGTAAATTAAAATATTGTTTTCAGCTAGTCTGCCTATCAGTGTGTGCCTCTGCAATGCTATTTTCATTAAACACAATGCAGTAAGCCTTTTTTGTCAGTGGGACTGGAAAGGTTGCAAGTCAAATCTGCCATCTCTGATTTCTAGAGTACTGTTGTTCTAGCACAGTGGAAGCCGGATAATTGCACGGCCTATTTGCCAGCGTATTTCATGCAATTATCCGGCTGGTACAATAATGCAAAGTTATCTAGCTGGACAGCACGGGTTTGGGATTTTGGGACTCAGTTGCAGTAAACAGAAATGTGCATTAATCCATTGTGCAATTAACTGGCTTCTTCTGTACAAGTACTTTCTTCTCTTCTTCTTTCCTCCATCTGGTGTACTCCATTGAGGTTGCATAAAGTTTTCCTTCCTATCAGACACCAAGGCAATTCCTGTGTTAAAGTGGCTGTCAATTTTACTGTTTACAGTATCTCAATCCAATTTCCAAAGAAAGCCTAGCTCCAACTACTGACACTACCTGTACGGGCATTACTCAATTTTCATTCTAAATAGTCTACAATGAAACAGTTAATGATAACTACAGTGACACTCTTCACTCCATCTGTCCCCGCAGGATGAGGCTCTGTGGGCATGTCTGGCTGCCATGGCTGCCTACGCAAAGGACCTGAACACAGCAGAGGTGGCGTACGCTGCAATAGATGAGGTAAGACCTCTTGTTGGCATCCATCTGTCTCGGAAGACAATGGTAGGCAGACAGTTACTACTCATGCACTGTCTGCCTGGCCTGCATGTGACTTTTTAAGGTGAAGGAGGGATGTGCACTTCCTTCTCCACCCTCTCGTCTACTGGCGCACTAAGTCCTACAGGGACAAGAACTGTATTCCATGTATATGTTTATATATATATCCTTCATTAAATAGAACAAGCAGTTTTTTTACTTCAAAAGGAAGCAGGCTGAATAAAAATTCTCTAACTGGAAGCTATGTGACTCAACTGCCCACTTATAAAAGTCTAGGATTTGCAGTATTTTTTTCTAGGGGAAACGGGAAACAGGAAACACAACATTTTTTCCTAGGCCTCATGTAATAAGTTTTGGCCAGCCCCATTCAACTTTAAATTGGCAAGTCTTTCAAAAACAGTATATCATAGAATATGAGATCATGACATGTAATAGTTAGAAAATGTTCACAAGTTTGTGACAAACTTTTCCCCCTCGCAGGTGGACAAGGTGCAGTACATCCTCCACATTAAGGAGATTCCTTCCAAGGAGGCGAGAAACGCTGAGATGGCGCTTTTCTGCGGGAGTCCTCAAGACGCGGAGGGGATCCTCCTCCAGTCTGGACTCGTCTTCCGAGCCATACAGATGAACATTAACCTCTACAACTGGGACAGGTACGTCTTATATGAATGTGAAATCCGAGATGTTTTTAAATTATCATTTTTGTTTTCCCAAAGGTATGTTTTCCCGAAGAAGAAAACATATTGTTTTTGCTGGTGTGTTCTTTTTCTTGCTACCTGAATGTAAATGAAATTTTTCAAAGATCTCCATAATTTCAGCACAGGTGCCAATTAAACAGAGTCTACTTCACCAGCAGAATTGACCCTCAAAATGCAGGAAATAGTGTTTCAGAGGGTCTTAGATTTCAAAATTTTCCCGTAACCCCTTTGTACCATCACGTGGAAGCCCCTAGCACTTTGTTCAAAATCCAGGGGATGAAAAAAATTCAGGCTGTCTAGATCACTGATCAGAGCATTTCATTTCATACTTTTACTTTAGTTTCTATATAAATATGTGAAGAAAATTCTTCATGAGCTGAACTTGCCCTTGTCCTTCAGAGCCCTTGAGCTGGCTGTGAAGCACAAGACGCACGTGGACACGGTTCTGGCCTTCAGACAGAAGTACCTGGAGAAGTTCGGCAGGAACGAGAAGAGCAAACGCTTCCTGCAGTACGCAGAGGGGGTGAGAAAATCTTCTATTCTTTCTTAACATTCGCTTTCTTTGTTAGCCATGCCATACACTCAGTGTTAACCCATAGGCAGGGAAGTTTGGGGGCTGGAGACAAACCCTCTACACACACAGAAAAAACAAAAGGAATGATCAATGAATCGAACCCTCTCTTGACAATGCTGTTATTGGCCGTATCTGTTTTCTTTTTCTTTTGAAACCTAGTCTCACAGCTGATGTAGGAATTGTCATTTCTGATGGTTGAAGTTTCAAAAGTAACCAAAAGCTCACACCTTTGGCGCTCCTTAGTCAAAACAATCGAACCATTTTTTTAAAAATCTGTATTCAGATGGGACTAGGTAAGGTAAGGTAATGCAGCGAAACCTACAGCTCCAGTACAATGTGAAGCAGTCAGAATTGCCCTGAGGAAGGTGTCAGACAGTCACCAAATTGACCAAAATGTCATGGGAAATAAAACAACAGTTCTGAAAACAAAGTCTCTTTATTCTGGATGTTTATCAGTTGCGCTTTAAGAGTAAACAAACTGTTTACCTGTTGTTCTCAGGTGGAGGTGGACTGGCAGAAGATCGAGGCAAAGATCGAGATGGAACAGCAGAAAGAGCGGGAAAAGGCCGCCACAGTCAGGCGGTAACATGGAGGGTGGGGATCGGGTTACAGATAGAGTTTCTTAGGCTGCTTCAACATGGGTGAAGACTTAATCCAATTTCTGGTATGAAACCAGCAAACCTGGTTTTGCCTTGATCAGGACACCTTCAGTGTACAAACTGCACCTTGGCATCAATTGCAAAGCATTGTAAAGAAAAAAGAGCATGTAAGGATTTGTTTGTTAGTACACTATTAGTGAGAATAGTTAGTGCATTTTATGAAGTTATATTCCACGGAGTTAATGATGTGTATATTGTGTGAAAAGCCGTTTCTGTACAGAAAAGTATTTGTCGCTTGCTACATTCCTAAATAATTGTGAAGATACATGTATCAGGAATGAATGTTGTAAAGTCTTTAAGTAGAGTTTCCTATTCAGATAGATAATCTATTAAAATTGAAAACTTGTATCCATGAAAGCTTGGAGTTTGGTTGTTATTTAACACAGTATATTTTGTCCTAAGCCTTAACGGATCCATTCAACGATGACAGTGTTGTTCAACAAGTTCAACAACTTTATTTTCATACACACAGATTCTACAATATGACACAGAACATATATGTACATGACATGCACGGACAGCACACAAAATATACTTCAATCTGTAACACAAAGGTACCTATCTGACTAAGTGCTGTGTCCCTTAAATGCAGAACTGGAACTGGACTTTTAAAAATGTTAAGGCCAAAACAAACCTAAACACCAGGAACCTGTTCCGGACTTGCAAAACGCTATCTTTCACTTATATTCTCCTTTTTGTTCAAAATCATCTATAACTTGCATAGGTAGTGAAATTTGCACAAGAAAAAGACAAAAACATAACAAGATAGTTTTTGTGTTGTTACTGACATTTTGTGTTCATTACTGACTGAGTGTGTATAATTTAGCATAATATTTACATTGCATGTCAAATTCATGTATGAATTCAATGCCTGAACCTGAATCTGGGCCTGAACCTGAATGAGAGTTAAGGTATGCAGTACTAAATGATACACCCTTTTTTTTTAAGGTACAAGCTCCAATGTATTACTATACTGTAAATGCAGAAATGTTCGCGGTGGATTAATGTTCGCGGTTTTCGCGGTGACCACTTCACCGCGAATTTAAAACCACCGCGAACATTTTTCTATAATGATGTTAGATTGCAGTCTATGGTGTTACCGCGAACTTAAATCCACCGCGAAAAGTCCTTTTTCCCGCTACCGCGAAATTAAATCCCCGCGAACTTAAAAACATTTACAGTAATTCACTTTGTCTTCTCGGTACCAAACTTTCACGGTATGAGAAAATGAATGTTCACGGAAATGAATGTTCACGATGGTGGCATGTGTGCATAAAAAAAGAGAGCAATTTACTAGTATTTGTTATCGGAAATAATAAGTACATGTTACAGTATGTTGTAAACTTGAAAACCGTGAAATCAAAAGAACTCAAAATCAGGAATTACAGTTCGTTGTAAACGTTTCTAACTCTCTGCCAGACCGAGTTCTTTCTGTAGGCATTGCAGTGTGCTCTCCAACTGTCTCCCCACCATCCGCACTGCAAGGAACAAATAAACAAACAAATTAACACAACAATAAAACATTTCAACATGCATGATCACAAGAAAATAGCGTGTTAGGCCATGTTGACTTGATTATATAGATACCATCTTTGGAAAATAACTTCTAAAGTTAATGAAGGAAAATGGTAAAGAGCAAAAATGAAGATACTTGTTTAGTCATTTGTTCAACCTTCCTGACCACTTTGATTTCAAATACTGAAGGAAACTTTTTTTTATTCGCACGCTCGCATCAGTTTTGGGGTTCCCAGAGGATGTCATCCATATAATGAAAACAACATGGCCTTATGGATTAAAGTTAAGTTTCCATCACATGAAATTTGACTGACAGACTCAAAGTTTTGTCAAGGAATGGAAACCTGTGAAATGTGGGAAGTAGTGGATGTGCATTCCTTGACATTTAAGATCAGTCAAGAAATTGGGGAAGTCCAACTATTCAGGTCTCGAAATACTTTTTTCTGCATACCTGCACTGGTGCAACTAACATTGGAAATTACCTGCACCAGGCAAATGTTACATTTTTGTACCTGCACCACTCATTTAGGAAATATTGATCATGCTAGAATCAGTTCAGAAACCATTGCCATTATTTCTTTCTTTACTACTTAGGTGGTAACAGTCAACGCAGCTGGTAAAATCCACATCATGACACATGTAATAATTATTATGTAAACCCAGTGTAGGTTAGGTGCAGGTAGAAATCATAAATACCTGCACAGCTCCAATTTTACCTGCAATAACCTGTATATGCAGGTGGTATTTCGAGCCCTGTATATGGGTATAGACACAGAGCATTCCTACCTCCTTTGCAGGCTTGTCACATACATAGCAGTAGCATTTGTCACAGCAAGACTCGTTCTGCATGTAGGGTCCTCTGAGGATGGAATCAGCTGTGCTGCATAGTAGAAAATAAACATGATGATGAATAAAAACAACATCGTGACAAGCTGAGATAGGTAGAGATAAAAAATAAATGCATCATCTTGCACTTCCCAGCTATACAGATACAGAGGCTGGTGTGTTTCACTGAAGGACAGTTACACTGGCTCATGGCTCAAAATACCACCTGCATATGCAGGTTCAGTTCAGTTCATCCTCATATGAGGTGCCATTAACAATGCCCGACCATGTATCTCTATCTAGCATGGCGGCTAGCAAGTTATAGTCCTTCAAACCAACCTCCTCTTCCAAAACTTTCTTAAGTGTTAGTGCAGATAAATTGGAGCTGTGCAGGTATTTCTGATATCTACTTGCACCTAACCTGCACTGGTCTATGTACTGGGTATATACATCGATGTAAGAGTATTGTGGATTTTTACCTCCATGAAAATGGAGGTATAGTTTTAGGTGTGTCTGTCTCACTGACATTGTGTCTGAAACAGGACATACTGTAATTAACTTTGTCTTCTCGGTACCAAACTTTCACGGTTTGAGAAAATTTAACTTGTTCTCAGAACTAAATGTTCACTGTCGGGGCAAGTGCACATAAAAAAAGTCTTCAAATTATTTTTTATCAGTAATGATAAGTTCATGTTACAGTCGTCACCGTGAAAACCGTGAACATAACAGTACATTGAGAAAATTAGGAATTACATTTTTTTTCCTAGGCCAGCCTAGAGTATGAACAAACCTGAACGGGTGATGCGGACATGCAGACCTTGGGTGGGGGAAGTTGACCGTGTCGGCGGGTCGAGAGTACGTCACGATGAGACCGTTCGGGTCGGGCGACCCTGCAGAAGACGCACATCTCGACTTCTGCGGAGTGCCGAGTACGACCACGCTGGGGGCCCTCTCTTTCCTGTGCGATAGATTCTCTTCTGAGGTTGTCCCGAGTACAGCCTTGCTAGAGTTTCTCTCCTTCTGCTGTGATATCTTCTCATCTGGGCATGCAGCTGGTGGAAAGAAGAATTTAATCACATACAAATCTTTATTGACACGACAAAAGTGCAGCGACTTTCGTAAGGTCTACATGTATAACAACTACTTACAGTACAACTAAACAGACATATATGGGTATCTATAGGTATGAATAAGTCAACATATTGGATCTAGCGTGTCATTTAAACTATTGGTTCTACGGTATAAGCATTCGTGGATATATCTGCCTGCTTGTAGACAGTGAGGATTATCGCCTCCCAGAATGTAGTTGAATTTATCTATCGAACAGAGAGTAGCAAATTCTTTAGAGTAAGCGGAAAGTAATGTGAACAGTTCTGTGCGTTTGTCATTTATTTATTTTATTTATCCATAACAAATCACATGACAATTGTAACAGGACCTGGTACAATGTATGGCAATCTGTATACACATGGGAATGGGCTATGTATCATTATCAGTCAAACTGAAATTTGTCCTGAGCAACCACTCAATGGACTGAGCAAAATGGTTGCTGAGGACAGGTGGTTGCTCCCGACAAGTTGGTTGATTGGCAAAAAGTAAATTAGAATATATTGACTATACATTTTTTATCATATACACCTTATTTCCCAGGATATATATCTACAAGAGATGCCAATGTCCTTATGTAGATAAGTTTCAAGAAACCATAGGTCTTTGTTTTTGTTCTTTCATACAGAGCTTTTCTGACTATGGAATGGACTGTGGCATTCTAAGACATTTTGCCATATCTTTTGCAACCTAAGGCATGTATTTGCTCATTATTTGCTCATTACGTTTTACTTTTCTTGGAGGAAAACGGCCAAATTGGAATTGCCCGCAAAGATGTCAACATGGCCTTATGTGGGGAAAAAATACAAGCTAAACTGACCGTTGTCCAGGTTTTTGGTGGTAGACTTGTACACACACAGGAAGACAACATCATCCTCCTCAGTCGTCTGGGCAATATTCAGGGGAGTCTGTAGGGGGGGTTACACCAGTTGAAACAAAAAAAAGTCCTACAAGCATGTCCAATGTTCCAAGCACGTTCACAATTTTTTGTAGATTGTACCCCACAATTCCTGTGTCGCAGCACGTGTTCTCCAAACAGTGAACGTGCGTATACACCTTTCTCACGCGGCAGCCATCATAGATTGAAGACGAGGTCAATGAGGCAAACAGGCAAAACTTATTTCTAACATCAGCTCCCATTTAGTTTTTCCCAAGACACACAAATTTTCATAAGATCAAATATAAATATTTATACAGTATTATGCACGAAAGATGTAGCGATTTATAGTAGCATAGACTGATCTCTTTGT
>NC_049990.1:1794876-1802658 GCF_000003815.2 Branchiostoma floridae
GATGCACATTTGCACACACCTATTTTTCTGCTCAACAAACTGACTTTTTGCGCTGCACACTGATTTTTTTTCTGTGCAACACACTTACTTATGGTAGGGGTGCAGTGCAGAAAAGTGTTTCACGCAGAAAAAAGTGTGCTTTGCAAAAAAGTTAGTGTGTAGCGCAGAAAAAAATGTGTTGCACAGAAAAAAGGAAGTGTGTTGCACAGAAAAAAGTATAATGTAGCACAGAAAATAGGTGTGTTGCACATTGTTGATGTCGGCCACGGTAGGTTAAAGGCCCCGAAAAAGAAAACAGTCCTTGTCTCCGCCATTGTTAAGATTTGCATAACAACGTCCAGACGGGTTTTGTTTTCTTTTTTAAGGCCTTACATTTGACATATTACATAGAATTCCTGTCGCCGCACATCCGTACTGATCTCTGTGAAAGGGTAACGTTACAAGTTGTACTATGCCGTTCCTTTCTCAACAATTGCTCAAATGCGGTTATGTTTGAGCACAGGAAAGGCCGGATATAACATCGACTATCATAATTCCACCAGGTGTCATTATACCACCACCTCAAAAAACGTTAGTATAGAGGTCTTCCCAAGATTGTCTTGAACACCTAATGTTAAATATCTTAAATGTAATACAATTCAGATATTTAGGTGTTGAAGACAATCTTGAGAAGGCCTCTATAACAACGTGTTTGAGGTGGCGGTATGATGGCACCTGGTGGAATGATGAGAATGTATGTTACATGCACACACGTTTCATATACTACATTTCAGTGTAGAACCAAGAGTTTTGACGGATTTTACCGCAATATTCAACAAATAAATTCAGTTTTATGTATAGAGGACACACTAACTGTGCGCTGGGTTCATTTATGACTTAAGTGCTGGGAAAAAGAACGTTTGTAACAGTAGAACTTACCGACATCCTCACTGAGAACAATTATCTCGCTCAGCTGCGCGCGTGTGGCGTTATTTTCGCGCCAAAATTCGACCTTTGAACTTAACAGGAGAGTCTATTCGGATTAGGGCCGTTATTTCTATATAAATGTGTAGAGAAGCATAATAGACGAAATGGATGGTAATACAAAAGTTTCTACACCTAAGACACGTTAATAAAAATGTGTTTCTGTAATATGTCTGGTCATAAAATACATTATGGGGTAGGAATTAAATTGCAAAGAGTATACTAGTATTTGTAACTTCCCTTGTTGCAAGTGTAAATGACCCAAAATAGACCGCTGAGAGAAAGGACGATCTCACTAGCTGAATGGGGGTGAATCGCAATACATGATGATAGAATTTCAAATCAAGGCATGTCTAGCTTTCGAAAAAGCCTCATGTTTTGTCGTCAGTATGCAGTCAGTCGCTTTCCTCTTGGATACACAGAATCAAGTGGATTGAAGAAAGAAAGGTCTCTTGATAAAATGTAATTTTCCTCGACTACGTTCCTTGCCTGACTAGCTGCAGTACTGTTATCAACCGCTATCGCATGTCGTGCGCTGTTGACTGTTAGTCACGTTGCTGTCTTGCATTAGAGTTTCTTTTACCATTTCGCAGCCACAACTTCGCCAAGAAACGTATGAAAATTCCATGAACCATTCATTCATCCAATGTAAGAATCAATACATAATACAAACCCTTCTTTGGAACAACCAAGTGGTAGATGAAGTAGATATTATGTAAACTAAGGGCATCTTTCAAAGTTCAACAAGTTCATCTTTCAAAGGAGAGTTCCTCAAAGGCATTTTCTCCAACACTGCAGAAGATTGGAAGTAAAAATTTGAATTGCAGACGCAAAATGATTAAACAAATTTTTGGGCCCCCTCATGCCTTGTTGCGGTACTGCAGTGGAACTTGATAATACTACAGGGATTGTGTGTCTTTCTTTAACACTGTTGAGGTGTTGGGAATTAAAATGAAATGATTAGATAATCAGCCCCTAGTGACTTTCAATGATAATGCAGCAGGACTTCTGGTCTTACTATCTCGTATGCTGGATATCTTGTGATCTACTAGTTGGGATGATAAGTAAATGATAATTTCTTATATTTCTCATGTGGTAACAAATTCAATGTGAAAAAAATACATTCTTTAGTTTTTTAACTATTTATTTGAAAGCAACTGTTAACAAAATAGACAAATGCAAACTATTAAAAATTAACAGCAAAGATGTTACTTAACAGTAAAGTGGTGTTATCTGACTAAATTCTTAACATTTCTACTTGTCTTTTGTCATCATATCTCAATTGTAACTGCAAGCCTTAAATATATAAAGAAACATAGCAGAGCTACTATTTCTAGAAGAACAGGAAAATAATACATTTATCATCATCTCTGGTTGTAAGTTCACTCGTAAAGAAGGAACTCCTTCCCCCTGTACTCATTAACTTGCTACTGTTCCTCATTTGTCCATGAAGGTACAAAAACAATGTTATACCTTACAAACAGCATGTTAGGTTCTAGCAAGGACTATATGTAACGTCCTTGATTCTAGATTTAAATAAAATGTTAAGTTAAACTTCAAGAAAACAACCTTATTTTCTACTTAAAAAAAACAATGCTAACTTTGTTCTATGAAGAAGTTAAAAGAAGATAAAAGACAGGAAATAAACTTGAATACAATACGCTTCCAACAAAACTAACATCTTAAAAACTAACTTCTATAAAACCACAACCAATTATTCGTGTGGAATCATAACTACTTCAATGACAGGAAAAATGCCCAACTCTAATTTCTAGCACAAATTTTTGGCAAATTTTCAACGATCAAACTTAAGCTCAAAGCTCAAGTTCAAAAGCTTATGTGTCGTCAAAAATAGAACACATGACTAAGGGAACTTCAATGAGTGGAAAGTTTATGGCAGCCCCCGTCTCTGTATCTACAAAACATGACGTCACAGAAGCAGTAAGTTGTTCATTCATTAATAAGTCTGGGGTTAGTCCGTCGAAAATTTGTTTAAACCCAATTGTTTGTGTTGGAAAGTATAGTTCAACTCTTGGTTAACAAAATCCAGTTCAAATCTAATCCAGAATGACGTCCAACACAGATAATAGAAAAGCTGTTGCCCCAACAACACAAACTATGATCAACAGCTGACCGAATTGTCTGTTTCGCTTTCGCACCATCACTACGTGTGCACATGAGTTAGATCACCTGACTCACTCAACTGGCTGCTGAACTCGGGTCTCCTCACACCTTTGAGTTTCCCCTGTGAGTCCGCATGTGAGTCTTTAGATTTCCGAGCTGACTGAACTGTCTGCTGCACTCCTCACACCTGTAGGGTTTCTCCCCTGTGTGAGTCCGCATGTGTTTTTTCAGTGAATCCAGTCGACTGAACTGTCTGTTGCACTCCTCACACGTGTAGGGTTTCTCACCTGTGTGAGTCCGCATATGTCTCTTCAGATTAACCAGCTCACGGAACTGCTTGCTGCACTCCTCACACGTGTAGGGTTTCTCCCCTGTGTGAGTCCGCATGTGTTTCTTCAGAGCACCCGACTCACTAAACTGTCTGCTGCACTCCTCACACTTGTAGGGCTTCTCACCTGTGTGAGTCCTCTTGTGTCTCTCTAGACTGCCCGGATAACTGAACTGCCTGCTGCACTCCTCACAGCTGTAAGGTTTCTCACCTGTGTGAGTGCGCATGTGACTCTTCAGAATATTCAGCACACTAAACTGTTTACTGCACTCCTCACACTTGTAGGGTTTCTCCCCTGTGTGGGTCAGCATGTGTCTTCAGACTATCCAGTCGACTGAACTGCTTGTTGCACTCCTCACACCTGTAGCGTTTCTCCTCTTTGTTAGATCGCACAGAGAAATCCCTTTTCACCTTTCTCCTCACGTACTCCAAACTCTGTGCACTGCTTGTTGTCGACATCCTCCTAGATCTTGTGTACCTTCTGTAGAGACAATAGGAACGATCAATTTAGAAAAGTGTCATGTTAATTGACCAGCAATGCATTATTTTTTCAGGAAGGGGTAGTGAGCGGCAAAAGTGTGGTTTCATCTTTACCACTTAGTTACAAGCTCAAATACCCTGGCGAGAAACTGACCTGCGGTCTTCTTCGAATTTCTCAAGAAAAACGGGCCTTTAATGAGATGAACGTATGCGAAAGGGACGGACACCTTTTGTTAACGAGCATAACAATAGGACAAAATCAAAGGAGTACGACTCTTGACACTTAACGCCACCCCACGCTTGTAGCTACAGTGAAAACAAAAGAATCTCTTCAAAAAATCTTATCAATTTTCAGGAAAATGAGTGAAATCACTCGGTCAAACTTCAGCGAAAACAGACGTTTTTTTGTTCCACATTGCCCCCGAATGTGCAAAGAGAAAACGCTAATTGTGAAAACACGCCCAAGCATCAGTTACTGAACCTCCCCGTAAAATAACAAGGAACACGCCATGATCAACACCAGATGGTTGGAAGCCAAGGGGCGGACGGGGGGGTTTACTGTATATCGTACATATTTCAACTGCGCCCGGCAAACCAGTAAGGCCGCTTCTTTTCAACAATAAACAGTGCCACATTGACTCTGCAAGTGTAGATATACCTAAAAACGGCTGCATGTTTACTCGTTAAGACGATTATAACCTTATAAAGCCATTAAAGAAAGATCACCTATAAACCCCTTAAGGGCCCAATAATTTTGTTTACGTTATCTTGTGCCTTCCTCGTCGCTTCCCAGGGTGAATTTTGAATAAACATTTAACAAAAAATTCCTCCATTTTAGGTTCGGAAAACAGCAAAGCTACAAAGGAACATATGTATCACTTCCTTCTGTAAACAAATTATGGTCTATCTTTACACACCCACAGAAGACAGGAAAATAGAGTTGAGTTGACGGGACCCCCACCGAAAATTTATCACGACACGCTTCAGCTTTCTGTCAAATCTAGACAAGTTTTGTGATCAAAATAAAACAGATCGTCTTACCTGATCAAACTTGAACCCTAGTCTTGCACAGAAACACCAGTAGGTTGTCTCTAAAGCCGCGAAAGTTGTGTTTTATGCATCGGAAGGACGGGAACTTTTCCAAACCGCTGTCGCTCTCGACTCTCCGAGTAAACAGGAAGACGGCGCCATGTGACCCGGAAGTAATCTACTATTCTTGGTCAAACAATATTTCCTGGTTATCCAATAGTTGTCGCGACATCTCTCAGTTGAAAGCTGAGGTTGTAGTAATGAGGATATGATTTAGAAGAGCCAATTGTACAAGATAAATTGAGAAATGATATTACATGTATTACAGGTTTGCGATATGGTTTATCCTGCGTTCACGTGCGCCGCCATTTTGTTTCTCAGTGGTGTATGATGGGAAGTGGTGTTGCAACTTCGATGTTATATTGAGGTGGAATGTTATGAGCGTGTCGTTGCGGCAATAGGGGCTGCACGAGCAACCTCCATGGAGGAGCTCTACAGAGCTGACCTCCATGGAGGTTGCTCGTTCAGCCCTCCAGCTCCACCGTGCGAGCTCTATGCGCTATGAATACAAACACTTGGTTCTCGTCACCTTCATGGAATTTTTAGTACGACATGGAGGAGGTTCTCTCGTAGAGGACAAACAACCGGACTGAACTAGCAGCTGTACGCAAAACATGGTACACGGGCTATGAATGTTTTTTGATTCACGTCACCCAAAACAAATTGGTCTTAGCGCTCTATACAGTAACAGAGGGCTGTTTGAGTAGCGCTCTACGGGTTATGACTGTAAACACTTGGTTCGCGAAACCCAAAACAAATCGGTCTTAGGGCTCCATTCAGAGATACTGTAAACAACAAACACACGGAGCCGATAGCTGATCGAGCAACTCCACGGGCTATATAGATGTAAACACTTGGTTCACGCCACCATCAACATTTCGGTGTTTAGGGCTCCATACAGGGATACTGGAAACAACAAACACACGGAGCCGAAAGCTGTTTGAGCAGCTCCACGGGCTATATGAATGTAAACACTTGGTTCACGTCACCATCAACAAATCGGTGTTTAGGGCTCCATACAGGGATACTGGAAACAACAAACACACGGAGCCGAAAGCTGTTTGAGCAGCTCCACGGGCTATATGAATGTAAACACTTGGTTCACGTCACCATCAACAAATCGGTGTTTAGGGCTCTATACAGGGATACTGGAAACAACAAACACACGGAGCCGAAAGCTGTTTGAGCAGCTCCACGGGCTATATGAATGTAAACACTTGGTTCACGTCACCGTCAACAAATCGGTGTTTAGGGCTCTTTACAGGGATATCGTAAACAACAAACACACAGAGCCGATAGCTGTTTGAGCAGCTCCATGGGCTATGAATGTAAACATTTGGTTCACGTCACCCAAAAGAAATCGGTCAGTAGTCTGTCCAAGCAGCGCTCTATGGGCTTTGATTGTAAACATCTGGTTCACGTCACCCAAAACAAATCGGTCAGAGGTCTGTCCAAGCAGCGCTCCACGGGCTTTGAATGTAAAAATTTGATTCAAGTCACCCAAACAAATCGGTCTTAGGGCTCTATACGGTAAACGGAGGGCTGTTTGAGCAGCTCTACTGGCTATATATGTAAAGATTTGGTTCACGTGAATTACCCAAGAAAGTGAATATTTTTTTCTTCAAGCGGATTTTTGGTCACAGAATAGTGAGTTGGAAAAGTACTAGTAGTCGGAATTTATCGGTTCGCTCCCTTCACGTGGTGACCCAACCTCTGCTGAGAGAATACTGATACTTGTTTGCCATTGTAAAGAATGCGGAAACTTCGCACCTTTATGCTAATTCTGTTTTGGTTTACTTCAGGCTCAGCCCTGTAACAAGTTTGTAGACATCTTTGGCAAATTATCCTCCTTTGCTGGCTAATTCCTTCCCCAGCTTCTGTTACTTTTTTAATGCCACCGGAGAAATCTGCTTGGAGATTAACATTTTTGGTTCAATACGAAAAAAACTACACATATGGCTTCATAAAGATATATTTTGACCTGTTATGAGGAGATCTCTAAAGAAGGGGTGCCTGCTTTTATAAGAATATAACGGCTTTCGTAAAATGTACGAATTTATAGTTATTTTATACGATTCATTACCAAAAAACACACGGATTTGAATTCAAATGAGCTTTGCGAAATGCACACTAAATTTGCGACTAGTAGAGCTCTTATGAATTCCGTAAAAACAAGGACGTTCTATCAGACATTGGTAAAAACAACCCATTAATTGAATGAAGCGGTTTGTTGGCTCTCGCCAGGAAAGCCCGAAGTTCGCACCTCCGTGCTAATCCGAAATCGCCCTTACCACGCCATGACACTGACGCCGGAAGCAGCTGGCTTATCGTCGTATAACTTTCCAAGCAGATGTTGGTCGAGTAAAATTTCCCCGCTTGTCCTACCGGCATATGAGATGTTGTTCACAATGTTGAAGACTCTACTAACCTGTACATGCTAGATTGGAGAGTGGGTCATGTAGTCTGGTAGAGCAAAAATGATATAAGGTCCTTGGGAAGAGTACTATAATGTCAAAGTACAGTTTTCGCAAACTATCTTTGACTACTAGTATTGAATCAATATTAATCTCAAAGGTTTTGATATTGAACACAAGTTTGTAAGCTCTTCACAATTCAGGCAAAGGACACCTTTTGTGATCACTACACTCCTTCGTCTGAGTTTGGTACTTATTAAGTCTATTAACCTTAGGCCTGATCTGATTGGCGATCAAAGAAACACCACAAATCTGACTTAATTCATATGAGTTTTACGGAATCCATACGAACCTTTAGAGCTCGTATGAATTCCGCAAATATGT
>NC_049990.1:1803882-1829804 GCF_000003815.2 Branchiostoma floridae
CTGGTGTGGCAGGGCGCGTTTTGAGACGATTTCGGATTAGCACGGAGGTGCGAACTTTCAGCTTTCCTTGCGAGAGCCGACATATAAACAATGCACCGCTTGCTTCATTCAATAAGCGGGTTGTTTTTTGTTCTTTCAACTTTTGTATCAAACCAAGGATTTTTTAAGCTCCTTGATCAAACCATACAAAAAATTAACAATTATTACTAGTGTTTGTGTGCATTGCGCGCGCGCGCGCGCGTGTGTGTGTGTGTGTGTGGGGGGGGGGGGGGTTGGGGGGGCGTTCTGTTGCCCACTTTGCAAAAACAACATGTGGTCCTTGGATGCATAAAAGAAATATTTAGACCTGTTGCAAACCAAGTTCCAAGGAAGTTTTGACTCATTGCCCGTATCCGACAAGGATGGGTGGACTTGTTTTGGGTGACGTGAACCAAATGTTTACATTCATATAGCCCGTGGAGCTGCTCAAACAGCTATCGGCTCCGTGTGTTTGTTGTTTACAGTATCCCTGAATAGAGCCCTAAACACCGATTTGTTGATGGTGACGTGAACCAAGTGTTAACATTCATATAGCCCGTGGAGTTGCTCGATCAGTTATCGGCTCCGTGTGTTTGTTGTTTCCAGTATCCCTGTATAGAGCCCTAAACACCGATTTGTTGATGGTGACGTGAACCAAGTGTTTACATTCATATAGCCCGTGGAGCTGCTCAAACAGCTATCGGCTCCGTGTGTTTGTTGTTTACAGTATCTCTGTATGGAGCCCTCAACACCGATTTGTTGATGGTGACGTGAACCAAGTGTTTACATTCATATAGCCCGTGGAGTTGCTCGATCAGTTATCGGCTCCGTGTGTTTGTTGTTTACAGTATCTCTGTATGGAGCCCTAAACACCGATTTGTTGATGGTGACGTGAACCAAGTGTTTACATTCATATAGCCCGTGGAGTTGCTCGATCAGTTATCGGCTCCGTGTGTTTGTTGTTTACAGTATCTCTGTATAGAGCCCTGAACACCGATTTGTTGATGGTGACATGAACCAAGTGTTTACATTCATATAGCCCGTGGAGCTGCTCAAACAGCTATCGGCTCCGTGTGTTTGTTGTTTACAATATCTCTGTATGGAGCCCTAAACACCGATTTGTTGATGGTGACGTGAACCAAGTCTTTACATTCATATAGCCCGTGGAGTTGCTCGATCAGTTATCGGCTCCGTGTGTTTGTTGTTTACAGTATCTCTGTATAGAGCCCTGAACACCGATTTGTTGATGGTGACATGAACCAAGTGTTAAAATTCATATAGCCCGTGGAGCTGCTCAAACAGCTATCGGCTCCGTGTGTTTGTTGTTTACAATATCTCTGTATGGAGCCCTAAACACCGATTTGTTGATGGTGACGTGAACCAAGTGTTTACATTCATATAGCCCGTGGAGCTGCTCAAACAGCTTTCGGCTCCGCGTGTTTGTTGTTTACAGTATCTCTGTATGGAGCCCTAAACACCGATTTGTTGATGGTGACGTGAACCAAGTGTTTACATTCATATAGCCCGTGGAGCTGCTCAAACAGCTTTCGGCTCCGCGTGTTTGTTGTTTACAGTATCTCTGTATGGAGCCCTAAACACCGATTTGTTGATGGTGACGTGAACCAAGTGTTTACATTCATATAGCCCGTGGAGTTGCTCGATCAGTTATCGGCTCCGTGTGTTTGTTGTTTACAGTATCTCTGTATAGAGCCCTGAACACCGATTTGTTGATGGTGACGTGAACCAAGTGTTTACATTTATATAGCCCGTGGAGTTGCTCGATCAGCTATCGGCTCCGTGTGTTTGTTGTTTACAGTATCTCTGAATGGAGCCCTAAGACCGATTTGTTTTGGGTTTCGCGAACCAAGTGTTTACAGTCATAACCCGTAGAGCGCTACTCAAACAGCCCTCTGTTACTGTATAGAGCGCTAAGACCAATTTGTTTTGGGTGACGTGAATAAAAAAACATTCATAGCCCGTGTACCATGTTTTGCGTACAGCTGCTAGTTCAGTCCGGTTGTTTGTCCTCTACGAGAGAACCTCCTCCATGTCGTACTAAAAATTCCATGAAGGTGACGAGAACCAAGTGTTTGTATTCATAGCGCATAGAGCTCGCACGGTGGAGCTGGAGGGCTGAACGAGCAACCTCCATGGAGGTCAGCTCTGTAGAGCTCCTCCATGGAGGTTGCTCGTGCAGCCCCTTCTCCGTTGCGGTCTAGTCGGATATAAAGGGACGGCAGCCACAACGATAAATGTTTGGTCTGTTTTATGGTGGCATGGCGTTTTTTAATCCCTACTGACTACTGTCCGCATACATTACCAACCGTCAGTAGCGTTGTAGACGCACATTAAAGCTTCTAACCACAGATCGGCTCTGTGATATTGAGCATTGGTGGAAAATCCCACAGAGATGGTGTGTAACTCTATATCAAAACTATTGTGGTGTTGCGAAAATGAAATGATTAGTTAATTGGCCCCTAGTGACTTTCAAAATACTACAGCAGGACTTCTGGTCTTGGTATCTCGTATGCTATATATCCCGTGTTCTATTGCCTGGAATGATAAGTAAATGAGAATTTTCTACATTTCTTATGTGCGAACAAATTCAATGTGATAGAAAAACTACTAGTAGTACATGCATTATTCGAACTGTTTATTTTAATCAACCTTTTTTTAACAAAATGGATGAATAGAAACCATTACAGTTAATAACCAAGATAGATATTAAAAAGTAAAGTCATCTTACACTACAAGAGTATTAACACCTCTTTAGGTCTCCTATCTAACTGCAAGTCTAAAATCTATAATATTGCGGAACATAGCTAGAGACACTATTCATAGGAGAAAAGGAAAATAACAAGTTCACTACTCTTCTTCTTTAGACATTGACTTGATACTGTTCAATAAATGTCGACGAAGGTACAAAAACAATCTTCAATGTTAAGTTCTACTTTCTACAAATCAGTGTTAGTTTCTTGCTTAGTTAAAAGATAAATGTTACGTTCTATTTATGAAAGGCATGTTACTTTCAGTTCTACTTTATTAGCAAACGATTAAACACGATCTATTATGTACCTTTAGAGGAAACTGCAAATCACCAAACAAACTTCTAATTTTTCCCTTGTAGACACACCTCACTACTGTATGTAAATATGTAAATAAAGATACCAAAGCGTGCCAGTTCCAGTTGGCGTCTAGTTTGCTGCGAAACAATTCAAACAACATCTACAATATCCCGTCATAGAAGTTACAAAAATGAACTTGAACATGATACAAATCCTACAAAACTACCTGCTTGGAAACTTAATTATAGAATACCATGACAGGGAACTTCACTATATACATGAAGAAAAGGTTACAAAAAAGAAATGAACTTGAACATGATACACATGCAACAAAACTACCATCTTGGAAACTAAATTCTAGAGCCACTGGTAACTGAACTTCACTATTTACAAGTCAAGTCAAGTCATGATCAAAACGGACCGCATAACAGAAAAGGCTGTCGCCTCAAGAACACGAACTAAACTGGCTTAACTGACAAAATGTCAGTGCATGTAACTTTTCAGGATCAACCGCTGACTAATCTGTCAGATCTGATTCACTTCCCACCTGCTGGCTTCATTAGTACTCCTCACACCTGTTTCTCACCTTTGTGAGTCCGCATGTGTCTCTTCAGATTCCCGAACTCACTAAACTGCCTGCGGCACTCCTCACATTTGTAAGGCTTCTCCCCTGTGTGAGTCCGTATGTGTTTCTTCAGATTACCCAGCTCACTGAACTGCCTGCTGCACTCCTTACACTTGTAAGGTTTCTCCCCTGTGTGAGTCCGCATGTGAGTCTTCAGAGCACCCAGCTCACTGAACTGCCTGCTGCACTCCTCACACCTGAAGGGTTTCTCACCTGTGTGAGTCTGCATGTGTTTCTTTAGACTACCCAGCTCACAGAACTGCCTGCTGCACTCGTCACATTGGTAAGGTTTCTCCCCTGTGTGAGTCCGCATGTGTCTTTCAAGATCACTCAGCTGACTGAACTGACTGTTGCACTCCTCACACCTGTAGGGTTTCTCCCCTGTGTGAGTTCTCATGTGTTTCTTCAGATCACTCAGCTGATTGAATTGCTTGTTGCACTCCTCACACGTGTAAGGTTTCTCCCCTGTGTGAGTTCGCATGTGACTCTTCAGATTCGACAACTGACTGAACTGCGTGCTGCACTCCCCACACTTGTAGGGTTTCTCACCTGTGTGAGTTCGGATATGTTTGTTCAGATTACTCAGATTACTGAACTCTCTGCTGCACTCCTCACATTTATAGGGTTTCTCTCCTGTGTGAGTCCGCATGTGAGTCTTCAGAGAATCCAGATGACTGAACTGCTTGCTGCACTCCTCACATCTGTAGGGTTTCTCCTTTGTGTGAGTCCGTATGTGTCTTTTCAGAGCACCCAGCTGACTGAACTGCTTGCTGCACTCCTCACAATCGTAGGGCTTCTCACCGGTGTGAGTCCTCATGTGTCTTTTCAGATTACCCAGCTGAATGAACTGTCTGCTGCACTCCTCACACCTGTAGGGTTTCTCCCCTGTGTGAGTACGCATGTGAGCCTTCAGATGACCGAGCTTACCGAACTGCTTGTTGCACTCCTCACAACTGTAGGGTTTCTCCTCTCTGACAGATCGCACAGAGGAATCCTTTTTCGCCTTTCTCCTGACGTCACCCAAACCCTGGGCACTGCTTGTTGTCGACATCCTCCTAGATCTGGGGCAGCTTCTATAGAGACAAAAGGAATGATTATGTTAGAAATGTTACTAGCTATTTAAATTGGGTCCGCAAGGCATAGATTTTTCAGTAAGGCGTGGTGAGGGGTGAAAGTGCAGTTCAACTTTGCCACAGAAGCAGAGTTTTCATGGAAAATAGAAGCAACGAATAAAATTCTGCCAAAATGCAAGCAAAAATCACAGCGTGTAAGCTCAAATGCGTTAAAAGGAGCCTGGTCTGCAGTCTGACGCCTTGCCTTTGGATTCCGCTTCGATTTTGTGACGAAAAACGGGTTTTAATGAGGTGACCGTATGCGAAAGGGACCGATATCTATTGTTTACGAGCATAACAATAGAACAAAAACAAAGGAGTACGACTCTTGACGCTAAACGCCACCCAACGCTTGTAGCTACAGTGAAAACAAAAGAATCTCTGGAATAAATCCGGTAACTTTTCCGGTAAAATGTGTAAAATCACTCGGTCAAACTTCGGCGAAATCGGATGTGTTTTTTTTTCCACGTTGTTCCCGAATGTGCAAAGAGAAAACAGTAAATGTGAAAACACGCCCAAGCAAATTAGAAAAAATGTTTA
Organism: Branchiostoma floridae; assembly: GCF_000003815.2. Taxonomy (NCBI): domain Eukaryota; kingdom Metazoa; phylum Chordata; class Leptocardii; order Amphioxiformes; family Branchiostomatidae; genus Branchiostoma; species Branchiostoma floridae. Next base: position 1,809,243 of record NC_049990.1, read on the forward strand.
AATCATCAGTTACTTAACCTCCCCGTCAGTTACTGAACCTCCCCGTCAGTTACTGAACCTCCCCGTCAGTTACTGAACCTCCCCGTAAAATAAGGAACACGGTAAAGACCCTCGGTAAACCCCTCATAAGCCCTAGATGTTAATTTGTTTACGTTAGCTTCTGTCCTCCTCCTCGCTTCCCCCGTGCGAATTTTGAATAAATTTGACAAAACATTTTCCTCCATTTTAGTCGTGAAAACAGCAAGTCTACAAAATAACATGTGTATCACTTCCATATGCGAGCTATTGTCTTTTTTAACACCCACAGAGGGCACAAAAAAATGAAGCTGAGTTATCAGTTCCCGGGACCAAGGAGGTTAACCTGGGCCAAGGGAATCCAAACAACACGACACGCTTTGGTTTTCTGTCAAATCTACAGAGATTTTGGAGTCAAAATACACAAGATCGTCTTACCTGAACAAACTTGAACCCTAGTCTTGCATACAAACACCAGTAGGTTGTCTCTAAAGCCGCTTATTTTGTGATTTTAGCTTTGGAAGGACGGGAACTTTTCCAAACCGCTGTAGCTCTCGACTCGCCGAGTAAACAGGAAGATGGCGTCATGTGACCCGGAAGTAATCTTTTGTTTTGGGTCAAACATTATCTCCTGGTTATCCAACAGTTGTCGCGACATCTCTGAGTTGCAAGCTGGGGTTGTGGTAATGATATAATTAAGAAGAGCCAATTGTACAAGATAAAATTGAGAAATTATATTACATGCATTACAGGTTTGCGATATTGTATAGCCTGCGTTCACGGGCGCCGCCATTTTGATTCCCAATGGTGTATGATGGGAATGGGTGTTGCCATTAAGATATGTTTATATTGACGTGTTATGTTATGAGCGTGTCGTTGTGGTCTTGTCGGATATAAAGGGACGGCAGACACAACGATAAATGTTTGGTTTGTTTTATGGTGGCACGGTGATTTTAATCCCTACTGACTACTGTCCGCATACATTACCAACCGTCAGGAGCGTTGTAGACGCACATTAAAGCTTCTTGCCACAGACCGGCTCTGTGATATTGAACATTGGTGGATAATCCTACAGAGATCGTGTGTCTTTATTTAACACTGTTCAGGTGTTGGTAAACTAAAAAGATTAGATAATCGGCCCCTAGTGGTTTTCAAAGATAATGCAGAAGGACTTCCGGTAGTATGCAGGATATCCATTGTTCTAATAGTTGGGATGTTAAGTAAATGGGACTTTCCAATAATTCTCAAAGGCTAACATATTCAACGTAAAATAAAAACTACATGCTTGGTTTCTAACTGTTTATTTGAAAGCAACTGTTAACAAATTCGATAAATGTAAACTATCAAACTCAACAACATACAAGTTACTAATCAGTCAAGTAAACTTATCTTACAGAGTTCTTAACATTTCTACTAGTCTTTTGTTATCCTATCTAAATTCAAACTGCAGGCCTGTTATATACAAAGAAACATAGCTAGAGCTACTATTCCAAGAAGAACAGGAAAATAATACATTTATCATCATCGCTGGTTGTAAGTTTACTCGTAAAGGAGGAACTCCTTCCCCTTGTACTCATTAACTTGCTACTGTTCCTCATTTGTCAATGAAGGTCCAATAACAACCTGTAGTTATACCTTACAAACTGTATGTTAGGTTCTAGCAAGCACTATATATAACGTCCTTGATACTAGATTTAAATAAAATGTTACGTTAAACTTCAAGAAAACAACGTTATGTTCTACTTAACAAAAACAATGCTAACTTTGTTCTATGAAGAAGTTAAAAGAAGATAAAAGACAGGAAATAAACTTGAATACAATACGCTTCCAACAAAACTAACATCTTAGAAACTAACTTCTATAAAACCACAACCAATCATTCATGTGGAATCATAACTACTTCAATAACAGGGAAAATGCCCTATTCTAATTTCTAGCACAAAAACTTGCATTTTTTTTGTAAATTTTCAACGGTCAAACTCAAGCTCTTGTTATGAGATGAGCAGTTCAACGCTTATGCGTCGTCTAAAATAGAACACATGACTAAGGGAACTTCAATGAGTGGAAAGTTTATGGCAGCCGCCGTATCTGTATCTGCATAACATGACGTCACAGAACTAGTCCATTCATTGATGCCCCTGAAGTCCGTCCCTCGAAGATTTGTGTAAACCCAATTGTTTGTGTTTGAAAGTACAGTTCAACACTTGGTTAACAAAATCCAGTTCAAATCTAATCCAGAATAACTTCCAACACAGATAATAGAAAAGCTGTTGCCCCAACAACACAAACTTCATGATCAACAGCTGACCGAATTGTCTGTTTCACTTTCGCACCATCATTACGAGTGCACATGAGTTAGATCACCTGACTCACTCAACTGGCTGCTGAACTCGGGTCTCCTCACACCTTTGAGTTTCCCCTGTGAGTCCGCATGTGAGTCTTTAGATTTCCCAGCTGACTGAACTTTCTGTTGCACTCCTCACACCTGTAGGGTTTCTCCCCTGTGTGAGTCCGCATGTGTTTTTTCAGAGAATCCAGTCGACTGAACTGTCTGTTGCACTCCTCACATGTGTAGGGTTTCTCACCTGTGTGAGTCCGCATGTGAGTCTTCAGTTCACCTGGCTGACTGAACTGCCTGCTGCACTCTTCACACCTGTAAGGTTTCTCCCCAGTGTGAGTCCGCATGTGTCTCTTCAGATTAACCAGATTACTGAACTGCCTGCTGCACTCCTCACACTTATAGGGTTTCTCACCCGTGTGAGTCCGTACGTGAGTCTTCAGAGCACCCAACTCACCGAACTGCCTGCTGCACACCTCACACCTGTAGGGTTTCTCACCTGTGTGAATTCTCTTGTGTCTCTCTAGACTGCCCGGATGCATAAACTGCCTGCTGCACTCCTCACAGCTGTAAGGTTTCTCACCTGTGTGAGTGCGCATGTGACTCTTCAGATTATCCAGCACACTAAACTGCCTGCTGCACTCCTCACACCTGTAGGGTTTCTCCCCTGTGTGGGTCAGCATGTGTCTTTTCAGATCACCAAGTCGACTGAACTGCCTGCTGCACTCCTCACACTTGTAAGGTTTCTCCCCTGTGTGAGTCCGCATGTGAGACTTCAGTTGGCCCAGCCGACTAAACTTCTTGCTGCACTCCTCACAATTATAGGGTTTCTCTCCAGTGTGAGTCCGCACGTGAGTCTTCAGATCACTCTGCCGACTGAACTGTCTGCTGCACTCCTCAGACCTGTAGGGTTTCTCCCCTGTGTGAGTCCGCATGTGACTTTTCAGATCACCAAGTCGACTGAACTGCCTGCTGCACTCCTCACACTTGTAAGGTTTCTCCCCTGTGTGAGTCCGCATGTGACTTTTCAGATCACCAAGTCGACTGAACTGCCTGCTGCACTCCTCACACTTGTAAGGTTTCTCCCCTGTGTGAGTCCGCATGTGAGTCTTCAGTTTACAACGATGACTGAACTGCCTGCTGCACTCCTCACACATGTAGCGTTTATCCTCTTTGTTAGATCGCACAGAAGAATCCTTTTTCGCCTTTTTCCTGACGTCACCCAAACTCTGGGCACTGCTTGTTGCCGACATCCTCCTAGATCTTGTGCAACTTCTGTAGAGACAATAGGAATGATCAAGTTAGAAATATTTAATCCATAGCTTCTTCAGTATTTAGTCCGCAATGTATAAATTTGTTAGTATCTGTATCTATATCTGTATCTACACTCAGCACAAAAAGTTTGGAATATCAACTTCGGTTGATCATATTTTTGCTGTTTCTACATCAATTTCAATATATTATATATCAATAGAAAGCTTGTATGATTTTCTTTCCAATGGTATGAAACTCATTATCATTGTTAACTCACGGAACATACACTAGGCCTGCTAACGTGAGTGGGTCACGAAAAAAAAGTGCCCAAATCCCCCCGTTTTTGTTCAAAACTGTATCGTCCGGTTGTTATGGCCGCGGGTGACAATGATTCAATCAATCCCTTTTTCACCTAACGTTTGGTATACAGAACATCCAAGTTTCTTTTTAGCATATCTGAAGAGAGTATCTTATGAGTGTAAATTCATGGAACGAGCACCAGACCTGCTTACGTACAGGGGGTCCTAAAGATAAAGTGCCGAAATTACCCTACTAAAGTCAATCACTCCATGCTGCTCATTTTCTTCCGTCGGTATTGACTTGTGAATGAAGGCAAGTTGAATAAACAGGACATGTCAATCAAAGCTACTGCTACTCTTTATTCAAGCAAAAAATCTGAACCATGGCAAGAGGTGATCAATCGAGTGCTAGCCATAAGCCATAGGAAGGCTATTCCCTAAGACTGTACTCCAGCATCCAATGGTCCTTTCTTTGTGTGGACTGGTGTTGTAATCTTGCAGAATGGCATTTGGTCCAATATTGAAGAGGTAGGATATTGTTACTGGATGGAGGATGGTGTCCCTATATCTCACCACCTTGAAGGTGCCTGGAATGATGACGAGTCTTGTTTTTCCTATGGCGGTTATACCGCCCCACACCAAGACGCTGCCTCCACCACCAAATGCCGAAAGTTACTCTTGTCGTGTCAGCGTGCGGTTCTCCTTGCCGCATCCGCGCTTTGATGTCCATCCGACTATCGAAAGGGATATACTCTACTCTAAGTGTGCTAACACCTTGTATGTTCCGTATACCAAATGTGAGGTGAAAAAAGGATTGATTGAACCAGTGACACACGGGCCAATATCAACAGGGCGATACAGTGTTGAACAGAAGCAGGGGAATTTGGGCACTTTTTTTTCGTGACCCACTCATGTAAGCAGGTCTTGTACTCGTTTCATGTGTTTACAATCAAGATAAGTTTGATACCATAGGAAAGAAAATCACACAAGCTTTCTATTGATATATAATACATTGAAATTGATGCATAAATAACGGAAATATGACATACCAAAGTTGATATTCCAAACTTTTTGTGCCGAGTGTATATAGCCGGTATAACCGCCGTTCGGCGTAACACACCAGCTATGTGTGTGAGGGGAAATAAGCGATAAAAGTGCGGTTCATTTATGCTATCAGAACTCAGTCCTTTAGCGTCTGGTTAAATGAATGGAATGGTTAACGAATGGAACTCCCTGCCACAGGAGGTTGTAGACGCGAAGTCTGTAAACGAGTTTAAAACCAAGCTTGATAGACTGTGAGTGAACGAGAAGTACCCTCTGCAAGTGCGAAGATCGGGTACTACAAGCGTCGCCTTCTTCCCGAGGATGGTATGAAAGGTATAATTTTCATGGAAAAAAAATGGAACGAATACTAGCACTAGTAGGATGCTGTAGAAATGCACGCAGAAATCACAGCGTAGATTCCATTTATAATGATACTATTGATAGCAACAAACTTCAAGCTCAAATGCGCTGGCGAGAACCTGGTCTGCAGTCCGTCCCTTTGGATTTTGCGGTCTTCCTTCAATTTTGTCACGAAAAACGGTTTTGAGGAGATTAACGTATGCTAACAGGATCGACATCTATTGTTTACGGGCATAACAATAGGACAAAAACAAGGTTGTGTGATTTTTGACGCCATACGCCACCGAAAGCTCATAGCTACAATCAGAAACAAACATAAATGGTGATCTCTCAAATTCTTACCGATTTCTCAGCAAAATATGTGAAGTCAGTCAGTCAATCTTCACCGAAATGATTTTTTTGCTAATCAAACTGTCTTCGGAAAAATAAGGAAAAAATTTGAATTTGAAACCCTAAATTTGAAAACACGTCTGTAGAACAGTTACTGAACCTCCCCGTAAAGTAAGGAACGCGCCATGATGGACACCAGATGTGGGATGGACAGTTTTCGGAACAAGGGCGGACGGAGGGGTTTGCAGTTTACCCTTCATATCTCAACTGCGCCCTTCATACCAGCAAGACGTTTCTTAACACCAATAAACACTATAAAACTCACTCTGTAAATGTAAAATATAAGTATATACACCTGCAGTTCCACTCGTTTTCACGATTACAACGCAACAAATTCGTGAAAGAAAAATCATCTATAAACCCCTGTAGGGCCCAAGAATTCTGTTTACGTAATTTTCTGTCCTCTTTACTGTACTCGCTTCCCCGTGTGCATTTTGAATAAACATTGATAGAAACTTCCCCCAAGTTTAGGTACAGAAAACGGCAAAGCTACAAAGGAACATGTGTATGACTTCCTTCTGCAAGCTATGGTATATTTTCTAACACCTACAAAAGACAGAAAAATGGAGCTGAGTTACAAGTTGACGGGACCCCCAACAAAAACACGACACGCTTCAGTTTTGTTTCAAATCTACAAAAGTTTTAGGATCAAAATACAACAGAACGTCTTACCTGAACAAACTTGAACCCTAGTCTTCCACACAAACTCCAGTAGATCGTCTCTAAAGCCGCGAAAGTTGTGATTTTTGCTCCGGAAGGACGGGAACTTTTCCGAACCGCTGTCGCTCTCGACTCTCCGAGTAAACAGGAAGACGGCGTCATGTGCCCCGGAAGTATTCTTTGGTTCAGGGTCAAACAATATCCCCTGGTTACCCAACAGTTGTCGCGACATCGTTCAGCTGAATGCTGAGATTGTAGTAATGAGGATATAATTCAGAAGAGCCTATTGCGTAACCTGAGACATAATATTACTAGTAATGAGGATATAATTTATGAGAGCCAATTGCAAAATATGAAATTGAGAAATGATATTACATATATTACAGGTTTGCGATGTGGTTTAGCCTGCGTTCACGGGCGCCGCCATTTTGATTCCCAGTGGTGTATGATGGGAATGGGTGTTGTAACTTCGATGTGTTACTATTGACGTACGTGGAATGTTATGAGCGTGTGGTCGCGGTCTTGTCGGATATAAAGGGACGGCAGCCACAACGATAAATGTTTGGTCTGTTTTATGGTGGCGTTTTTTTAAATCCCTACTGACTACTGTCCGCATACATTACCAACCGTCTGGAGCGTTGTAGACGCACATTAAAGCTTCTGGCCACAGCCCGGTTCTGTGCTATCAAACATTGGTGGATAATCACACAGAGATCGTGTGTATATTAACACTGTTCAGGTGTTGGGGAAATGAAATGATAGAGATTCGGTCCCTAGTGACTTTCAAAGAAAATGCAGCAGGACTTCTGGTCTTGGTATCTTGTATGCTGGATATCTCGTGTTCTATTGGTTGGTATGATAAGTAACTGGGAATTTTCTATATTTAAGCTAAGAAATTCAATGTGAAAGAAAAACATTCTTTTTTTCGAACTGTTTACTAGCATTTGAAAGCAACTGTTAACAAAATAGATAAATCCAAACTGTCAAAATCAACAACAAAGATAGTAATCAATAAAATGAACTTATCATACTAAATTCTTAACACTTCTGCTACTCTTTTGTTATGCCATCTAACTTCAAACTACAAGCCTAAAATATATAATATATAACGAAACATAGCTAGAACTAAAAGAACAGAAAAGTAATACACAAAGACCAAGCCTCCGACCATCGGTGAACTCCGTCCTATTTCCTTGACATCTCTGTTGAGCAAAGTCGCCGAGAGTTTCATTGCGCAGTGGGCTCTATCTGATATCCTTCCCCAACTCGACCCGAAGCAATTTGGGTGTTTAAAAGGCAGATCAACAACACACTGTCTTTTGGACCTTACCAACGAGATCTTCAAGGCTACTGATAAGACAGGTATACTGTGCTCCTTAGTATCAACAGATTTTAGTAAAGCGTTTGATCGCGTGAACCACAACGTTGCCATCCAACGTCTGATCGATCTAGGCTTGAGACCCTCGCTTACATGCTGGATAGTCGACTTTCTCAGAAACAGACAACAAGCAGTTCGGTACCATGGTGCACTTTCCGAGAACATCACCGTTACCTGTGGCCTACCTCAAGGCACTCTCCTCGGACCGTTGATATTTATAGCCTACATCAACAGCGCCGCAACCCTAGCTGCATCTAGGCGGTGGAAGTTTGTTGACGACCTCAACTTCCTAGAAGTCAGAAATCCGACTGTAGTGTCAACAAAACTCCAAGAAGACCTTTCGGATCTGGAGAACTGGTCCCGTGAAAGCGACATGGTGTTACACCCTCGCAAATGCAACGTCCTTCACATCCAGTTTAGTAAGACATCGTTCGTGCCACCACCACTCATGATAAGTAACATTGAACTTCAACATGTGAAAGTCATGAAGATTTTGGGTCTGCACCTCCAAGAAGACTTGAAATGGAATACGCAGGTTGGCTCCATGTGCACGAAGTCATGCCAACGTCTGTACTTACTCATCAAACTGAAGCACTTCCGCGTTCCTGCCGACGATCTAGTTACGGTTTACACCTGTTATATCCGCCCGATTCTGGAGTATGCGTCGCCCGTTTGGCACTCCGGACTACCCGCGCGCAACTCTCAGCAACAAAATCGAGAACGTCCAACGCCGAGCACTTCGAATCATCTTGGGCTCCAACTACACATCCTACTCCGAAGCATGTATTTGGCTGGGCCTACCTACACTCAAGTCACGTCGTGAACAATTAACTGTTAACTTCGCGAAATCACTTGAACAGTCGAAGCTGTACAGAAACCTACTACCACTCTCACGTGTGGATATCAGTGGCAGGATGACTCGTTCATCACACAAACTCGACACTGTTCATTGTAGAACGGAAAGATACAGATCGAGTGCTATACCCTACATGGTGCGCATGCTGAACATGTAAATACCTGAATCTGCGCTCTAGATGTGACAATCTGTTTTAAAAGCGATCTTTGACTAGCTACCCATCGCCTTCGAAATCAAATTTGTTGTATTTTTTAGCCAAATCTGTCACTGTTAAGCAACTGTTAAGCAACTGTGTACAATATATGTAACTACTATGTGCAATATTCGCTAACGTGCAATATTCGCTGATGTACGAACATCGTTTTTAATAACTGTCTTCGATTTTAATAAATGTAACACGACAGGGCAATTCAGGGCCATGGCCCTGCCATTCTGTACCGTGTAAAGTGATGAAGAAGAAATAAACCATACTATAATACATATGTACATTTCCTGTTGAAAGTTCACTTGTAAAAGAGAAACTCCTTCCCCTTGTACTCATTAACTTCCTACTGTCCCTCATTTGTCAATGAAGGTACAAAAACAATGTTTAGTTTTAGCTTACAAAACAATTTTAAGTTCGAGATCAAAACAGCAATGATAAGTTCAACCTAAAGAAAACAACGTTATGTTCTACTTGACAAAAACAATGCTAAGTTTGTTCTACGAAGATCATAAAAGACAGAAAATCATCGTGAATACAATACGCTTTCAACGAAACAAACACCTTCGAAACTAACTTCTAAAAACCACAACCAACTACTGTCCAAATCAAAATTTTCCAAATTTTGTCCTTTTCTGCAAAGGGCCCATTAACTAAACGTTGTTGCTTCAAAAACAAAAACTGAAGTGACTTTACTGACAACGTGCTGACAACAAAGCCGGCAAGTCTTCAGGACAACAGCTGACTGAAATGTCTGATTCATTTTCTCAAGGTTTATCACGCGTGCACTTGGGTTACACCACCAGACTTTTGCTGCACTCCTCACACCTTTTGAGTTTTCCCGTGTGATGTCCACCGAAACAGATGAACTCTTGGAGAAAACAGAAAAGTTGTTGCCTCAACAACTGAAGTGACTTTACTGATAACGTGCTGATAAGGCATATAAGTCTTCAGGGTCAACAAGACTGAACTATGTGACTCACTTTGCTATGGTTCATTACACGTACAGTACATTGGTTAGACCACCTGGCTTGCTGAACTGGTTGCTGCACTTCTCACACCTTTGCCTTGTCCCCTGTGAGTCCGCATGTGTTTCTTCAGATTACCAAGCTCACTAAACTGCCCGCTGCACTTCTCACACCTGTAGGGTTTCTCCCCTGTGTGAGTCCGCATGTGTCTCTTCAGATGATGGAAAAGACTGAACTGTCTTCTACACTCCTCACACCTGTAGGGTTTCTCACCTGTGTGAGTCTGCATGTGAGTCTTCAGATGACCCAGCCGACTGAACTGCTTGCTGCACTCCTCACACCTGTAGGGTTTCTCACCTGTGTGAGTACGCATGTGAGTCTTCAGATGACCCAGCCGACTGAACTGCTTGCTGCACTCCTCACACCTGTAAGGTTTCTCACCTGTATGAGTCCGCATGTGACTCTTCAGATGATGGAAAAGACTGAACTGCTTGCTGCACTCCTCACACTTGTATGGTTTCTCACCTGTGTGAGTACGCAAGTGAGTCTTCAGATTATTCAGTTTACTGAACTGCCTGCTGCACTCCTCACATCTGTAAGGTTTCTCACCTGTGTGAGTGCGAATGTGTTCCTCAAGATGACCCAGCTGACTGAAATGCTTGCCGCACTCCTCACACCTGTAGCGTTTCTCTTCTCTGACAGATCGCACAGAAGAATCCTTGTTCGCCTTCCTCCTGACGTTACCCAAACTCTGGGCACTACGTGTTGTCGCATCCATTCTGGATCTTGTACAAGTTCTGTAGAGACAACATGAACGATTCTGTAAGAGATGCTTTATCCATTATAGTTATTTGGGCCCGAAATGCATGAACCGCCAACGCCAGTGAAACACAATGTTTATAGAAAAGAGAAGTAACAAATAAAATTTTGCAAAATTGTACGCAGAAATCATTGCAAATTACAAGCTCAATGAGCTGGCGAAAACACCATCTGCAGTCTAACCGTTTGAATTCCGTAGTCTTTCCTCGATTTTGTCATGAAAAACATATTTTAATGAGGTTAATGTATGCGAAAGGGTCCGACATCTATTGTTTACGAGTAGGGGTGGGTACCGGTACAGAAAATTCAGGTCCAGGTCCGGTTCAGGTCCAAAGGATTAGGTCCAGGTCCGGACCTGAACCTGGACCTGATGCAGTTATGACTCGTACCAATGGTCAATTTCACTACAAAGAAATCTGTTTGGTGGAGTATTAGACGTACACTTGCGTTATAAAATCCTACAACACTAACTGTACCTGTACGATTGGCTGTAAAACTTGGTAGAAATTACTAAAAACTCTACTTCACTCTTGTTATTTTCTTCCACCTGCAAGCGCCAGAACATGTGAATGTCTGATAAAATAATCTGTTAAATTTCTAATCGGTCCAACATTCGGTCCACCTAATTTTTTCAGGTCCGGTTTTTCTGGACCGGTTCAATAAGAAAAACCGGTTTTGTACCGGTACGCTGTACCGATACCCAGTCCTATTTACGAGCATAACAATAGGACAAAAACAAATGAGTGTGATTTTTGACGATAGACGCAGTCCCGCTCCTGTAGCTACAATGAAAACAAAGAAATAAAGAATCGAATTATGATCAATTTCTCAGACGCAACCCAAAGCCCGCGACCGTAGCCACAATGAAACAAACAAAATGGTGATCTCCAGTAGTCCAAAATTCTTACCTACTTTTCTGCAAAATATGCGACACCAGTCGGCCAGCCTTTACTGAAATCGGTTAGTTTTCTTCTAATTGTCTCCGAAGAAATACAAAAATCCTAAATTTGAAAACACCTCTGTAGAGCAGTTACTGAACCTCCCCGTAAAATAAGGAACACGCCATGATGAACACCATGGCCAGATGTCAGAATGGCGAGGAAATCGCCCCAGGGGCGAATAGAGGGGTTTACAGTATACCGTACATACAACAACTGCTTCCTTCATTTCAGTAAGACGTTTCATAACACCAATTAACACTACATAACTGCCTCTGCAACTATCAATATAGGTTAACACACCTGCAGTTCACTCGATTTTACGATTACATCGCTATATATTCATAAAAGAAACACCCCTCTGTAAACCCCTCAAGGGCCCAAAGATTTGTTTACGTTATCTTCAGCCTTTCTCCTCGCTTCCTCTGTCTGAATTGAATATAAATAGTGTGACAGAAAGTTCCTCTATCTTAGGCGAGGAAACAATAAAGCTACAAAGGAAAATAAGTACCGTAGACTGTGGTCTATCTTTCAACAGAGGGCAGAAAAAATGGAGCTCAGATACCAGTTGAGCTGGGGGTCGGATCCCCAAGGAAATCGCGACACCTTCAGTTTTCTGTCAAATCTACAGATTTTTGGGTCAAAACACAACAGATCGTCTTACCTGAACAAACTTGAACCCTAGTCTTGCACAGAAACAGCAGTAGGTTGTCTCTAAAGCCGCGAAAATTGTGATCTTTGCTTCCGAAGGACGGGGACTTTCCCACACCGCTGTCGCTCTCGACTCTCCGAGTAAACAGGAAGCCACCGCGGAAATAACCCGGAAGTATTTAATGATCATCGGTCAGACATCAGTTCCTGATTACTCAACAGTTGTGGCGATATGTGGCAGGGACTGTCATTCTCGTATCGGACTGTTTAGCCACAGTCGACGTTGTAGGGCTGATATCAATTAGGATTTTACCATGGTCAATATTGACCGAAGGAAGACATGTGGCGATATTGCCTTCTTCAAGCAGAGGTTCGGCTCAGACTGTTTTTGACGTATTTCTAGTTTTTTTGTTAGTCTTTCCCCAACACTAAGTTTTATATGTATATACTCTGAAATGAGAAAACTGTAGGTTGGATTGATTGGATTGTGTAATTCATCGGAAGTTTTCGGCATTCCATGCGGCGCACATGAGGTCGTTGACCCCGAAATACGCAGCGCGTGTGGACACGTGGATAGGTGTGAGGCGCTTAGAACTAATAGGGGAGTCCCCCGGACAGTAGTAAACTTTATCATTACTTGCTCTTCGGAATAGCTTTAGACAAATAAGATGTGGGTATTGATCAGAGTATGAGTCATTCTTGTTGAAGATTAATTGCTAATTAAGAATTTTTTTCAAGCCGACCGTGTCCACCTTGTTTTAATATAGCGGTTTTAATATCGCCGGCGCCCGCGGCACATATGATACTAGATCAAAGGGACTCTGTATGACCAGGAAACTTCTGACGTTCTAATAGTAGCAGCTGGGGACAATCTTTATAATACTAGTACAAATGTACCAAGAAATGTCAAATTAACTTCTTTTTTTTCAAAAGAAACGTAATTTGGTTTGACTGGTACACGGGGGTGGTCCGAGTTGACCAGGGGGGTGGTCCGAGTTGACCAGATATTCAATGGGCCGAGTTAGTAATGGTCCGAGTCGTCCTGATTCCCTTTCGAATTTGTCCCCCGTTCTTTGTGTCTTGAAAATAATGTTTTCCCCCTAATAATTGTAGCAGCGTGGACGCACATTGAAGATTCTAGCCATACCCCGGCTATGTGATATCGGGTATTGGTGGGCCATAGTACAGAGATTGTGTGTATTTATTTAACAATGACGTAGTGCTAGGAAAATGAAATAAATATTTAAAAAATCTAGTGACTTTCAAAGATAATGCAGCAGGACTTCCGGTCTCGGTATCTCATGTTGTAGATATCTCGGATTCTAAGGGTTGGGATGATAACATATTGGAGTATATGAAATTCCCATTTACTTAACATATTCAAGGCGAAAGAAAAACAACATGTTCATTTTCGAACTGTTTATTCTAAAGCAACTATTAACAAAACGGATAACTATAAAAATCAACAACAAAGACAGTAACCGATTAGTAAAATTTAATCTTATCTTACAAAATTATTTTAACTTTTCATAGTTGTTTTCTTGATCTATTATCTAAATTCTAAACTAAACATGTGAGTCTAAAATCAACGTTAAGAAACATGGCTATTCCTAGAAGAGTACAATAACAATGGATTTATTATCATCTCAGATTGCAAGTTCAATCGTAAAGGAGGTACTCTTTACCTTTAAGACATTAACTTGCTACGGTAAATATGTCAATAAGGTACAAAAACAATGTTAAGTTCTATTAGTACGTTTGCTACAAAATAATCAAAACAAAGAAACATGAATTTACCATCGTAAAAGTCAACTTATAGGAATTAAATTCAAACACGATGCCCATTCAACAATATGTTAGAAACAAAACTCTACTTTTTTCCTTGGTACTGCATATAAATATGTCAATAAAGATGCAAAAACGCGCTAGTTGTAGTTGACTTCTAGTTTGTTACGAAACAATGAAAAAAGATCTACAATATTCCATCATAGAAGTTACAAAACAGGAAATGAACTTGAACATGATGCACATCCAACAACACTACCAGCTTGGAAACTAATTCTAGAATAAAACGGGTGACTGAACTTCACTATTTATATAATTACAAGGGATCAAAAAAGGCTGGCGCCTCAAAAACACGAACTGAACTGGCTTTACTGACAACGTGTAACTTTTAGGATCAACCGCTGAGGAAACTGTCGAATCTGTATGTAACTGTCAGATCTGATTCACTTCCCCACCTGCTGGCTTCATTAGTACTCCTCACACCTGTTTCTCACCTGTGTGAGTCTGCTTGTGACAAAGCTGACTGAAATACTTGCTTAACTCCTCACACTTGTACAAGTTCTGTTGAGTGAGTTTTCATGTGTTTCTTCAGACTATACAGCCGACTGAACTGCCTGCTGCACTCCTCACACTTGTAAGGCTTCTCCCTTGTGTGAGTCCGCATATGTCTCTTCAGATTAACCAGCTTACTGAACTGCTTGCTGCACTCCTCACACTTGTAGGGTTTCTCACCTGTGTGAGTCCGCATATGAGTCTTCAGATCACAAAGCACACTAAACTGCCTGCTGCACTCCTCACACCTGTAAGGTTTCTCTCCTGTATGAGTCCGCATGTGTCTCTTCAGAGTACCCAGCTCATTGAACTGCCTGCTGCACTCCTCACACTTGTAAGGTTTCTCCCTTGTGTGGGTCTGTATGTGTACCTTAAGATGAACCAGCTGACTGAACTGCTTGCTGCACTCCTCACACTTGTACGGTTTCTCTCCTGTGTGAGTCCGCATGTGCGTCTTCAGATTCCCAAGCTTACTGAACTGCTGTCTGCACTCCTCACACATGTAAGGTTTTTCACCTGTGTGAGTGCGCATGTGATTCTTCAGAGTACCTAGCTGACTGAACTGCTTGCTGCACTCCTCACACTGGTAGGGTTTCTCTCCTGTGTGAGTCCGCATGTGAGTCTTCAGAGCACCCAGCTCACTGAACTGCCTGCTGCACTCCTCACACCTGTAGGGTTTCTCACCTGTGTGAGTCCGCATGTGGATTTTCAGAGCACCAAGCTGACTGAACTGCTTGCTGCACTCATCACATTTGTAGGGTTTCTCCTCCTTGTTAGATCGCACAGAAGAATCCTTTTTCGCCTTTCTCCTGACGTCACCCAAAATCTGGCCACTGCCACTGCCTGTTGTCGACATCCTCCTATACCTTATGTGCCTACTGTAGAGACAATATGAACGAACAAGTTAGAAATATTTCATCCATAGCTATTTTATTATTTGGTCCGTATTGTATGAATTTGTCTGTGAGGGTAAATAAGCGGTGAAAGTGCGGTTTATTTATGCAATAGGAACATAATTTTCATGGAAAAAGAAGGACGAATACTAGGACTAGTAGGATTTTGCCGACATGCACGCAGAAATCACAGTAAAACACAGCGTAGATTCCCTTCAGTAGATAATAATAGCAGCAAACTACAGGCTCCAATGCGCTGGCGAGAACCTGGTCTGCAGTCTGACTTTTTGGATTTTGCGGGTTTCCTACAATTTTGTCACGAAAAACGGGTTTGAGGAGATTAACGTATGCTAACAAGATCGATATCTATTGATTACGAGCATAACAATCATACATGTCCAGAAATGGGTGAAATGTACGAAGTTTGGATCAGCCTACGTCACACGTAATTTTCGACAATTTCTAGCTTCCGACAACTTCCGACAACCGCTGTCGGCAAAGTTCGGGAAACGTCGACAATTATCTGTGACGTAGCTACGCTAAGTTCGTACATGGGGCGGACCTAATGTACGAAGTACGATGTACGAAATTAAAATGTTTTATATTTTGTGGGTTATGCTAAGTTCGTACATGGGGCGGACCTAATGTACGAAGTACGATGTACGAAGTTAAAATGTTTTGACTTTGTCATGAGTTATGCTATCTTCGCATATGGGTCAGGCCTTGTGTACGAAGTCAAGATGTTTTGACTATGCTGTGGGTTATGTTAACTCCGTACATCGTACATCGTACACCAACCCTGCCTACCTGTACGAACTTAGATTTGTTAACTCCGTACATCGTACATCGTACACCAACCCTGCCTACCTGTACGAACTTAGATTTGTTAACTCCGTACATCGTACACCAACCCTGCATACCTGTACGAACTTAGATTTGTTAACTCCGTACATCGTACATCGTACACCAACCCTGCCTACCTGTGCGAACTTAGATTTGTTAACTCCGTACATCGTACATCGTACACCAACCCTGCCTACCTGTACGAACTTAGATTTGTTAACTCCGTACATCGTACATCGTACACCAACCCTGCCTACCTGTACGAACTTAGATGACGTCACTTAAAAACTTCCGAAGTTTACCGATTACGGTCTATATCTACCTTTAACTTCGTACAAGTTCGTACACACAAACTTCGTACATTTACCCCATTTCTGGACATACAAATTTGTATTTTGTGGGTTATGCTAAGTTCCTGCCCCTATTTACTAAGTTAGATTTTTTAAGTTCGTACATCGTAAGTACCTAAAATATACAATTACGAACATTTTATTTTATGATATTTTGTCTGAAAATAATAAAAATGCAACATGTATTGCATTTATCTTTTGTTGAACATTTATTTTTGATAATTTACAAGGTCAGCAGTCCTGCTCTCTCCAGTTTTCTCTCTTCTCGAACATTGTGTACGTACATCAACCCTGCCCCTCTGTACTAAGTTAGATTTTTTAAAGTTCGTACATCGTACATCGTACATCAGCCCTGCCCCTCTGTACTAAGTTAGATTTTTAAGTTCGTACATCGTACATCGTACATCAGCCCTGCCCCTCTGTACTAAGTTAGATTTTTTAAGTTCGTACATCGTACATCGTACATCAACCCTGCCCCTCTGTACTAAGTTAGATTTTTAAGTTCGTACATCGTACATCGTACATCAACCCTGCCCCTATGTACTAAGTTAGATTTTTTAAGTTCGTACATCGTACATCGTACATCAACCCTGCCCCTCTGTACTAAGTTAGATTTTTTAAGTTCGTACATCGTACATCGTACATCAGCCCTGCCCCTCTGTACTAAGTTAGATTTTTAAGTTCGTACATCGTACAGCAATCCTGCCCCTATGTACTAAGTTGGATTTTTTAAGTTCGTACATCGTACATCGTACATCAACCCTGCCCCTCTGTACTAAGTTAGATTTTTTAAGTTCGTACATCGTACATCAACCCTGCCCCTATGTACTAAGGTAGATTTTTTAAGTTCGTACATCGTACATCGTACATCAACCCTGCCCCTCTGTACTAAGTTAGATTTTTTAAGTTCGTACATCGTACATCGTACATCAACCCTGCCCCTCTGTACTAAGTTAGATTTTTAAGTTCGTACATCGTACATCAACCCTGCCCCTGTGTACTAAGTTAGATTTTTTAAGTTCGTACATCGTACATCGTACAGCAACCCTGTCCCTATGTACTAAGTTAGATTTTTTAAGTTCGTACATCGTACATCGTACATCGTACACCAACCCTGCCTACCTGTACAAAGTTAGATGACGTCACTTAAAACTTCCGAAGTTTACCGATTACGGTCTATATCTAACTTTAACTTCGTACAAGTTCGTACAAGTTCGTACACACTAACTTCGTACAATTACCCCTTTTCTGGACATACCTAGGACATAGGACAAAAACAAGGTTGTGTGACTTTAGACGCCATACGCCACCGAAAGCTCATAGCTACAATCAGAAACAAACATAAATGGTGACCTCTCAAATTCTTACCGATTTCTCAGCAAAATATGTGGCGTCAGTCGGTCAATCTTCACCGAAATGAGTTTTTTTGGCTAATCAAACTGTCTTCTGAAAAAATAAGGAGAAAAAACTTGAATTTGAAACCCTACATTTGAAAACACGTCTTTAGGGCAGTTATTGAACCTCCCCGTAAAGTAAGGAGCACGCCATGATGAACACCAGATGTGGAATGGACAGTTTTCGGACCGAGGGCGGACCGAGGGGTTTGCAGTATACCGTTCATATCTCAACTGCGCCCTTCATACCAGCAAGACGTTTCTTAACACCAATAAACAATACAAAACTCACTCTGTAAATGTAATATATAAGTATATACACCTGCAGTTCCACTCGTTTCTACGATTACAACGCCAAAATTCGTGGAAGAAAAATCATCTATAAACCCCTGTAGGGCCCAAGAATTTTGTTTACGTTATCTTCTGTCTTGCTTCTCGTGTGGATTTTGAATACACAGTGATAAAAAAGTTCGTCCATTTTAGTTGCGGAAATCAGTAAAGCTACAAATGAACATGTGTATCGGTCTTTTGCAGGCTATGGTCTATTTTTCAACACCCATAGGAGACAAGAAAATGGAGCTGAGTTACAGTTGACGGGACCCGTACCAATCGCGACACGCGTCAGGTTTCTGTCAAATCCCTTGGTCAAATCTACTGAGATTTTAGAGTCAAAATACAACAAATCGTCTTACCTGAACAAAGTTGAACACCAGCCTTGCACAGAAACACCAGTAGGCTGTCTCCAAAGCCGATTATTTGGTGATTTTAGTCTTGGAAGAACGGGAATTTTCCAAACCGCTGTCGCTCTCGACTCGCCGAGTAAACAGGAAGGCGGCGTCATGTGACCCGGAAGTAATCTATTGTTCTGGGTCAAACATCATCTCCTGGTTATCCAATAGTTGTTGCAACATCGTTCAGCTGAATGCTGGAATTGTAGTAAGACCCTAGTAATAAGGATATAACTTAGAAGGGCCAATGGTATGACTTGAGATATAATATCACATGTATTACAGGTTTGCGATATGGTTTAGCCTGCATCCACGGGCGCCGCCATTTTGGTTCCCAGTGGTGTATGATGGGAATGGCGTTGCATTTCCATGTGTTAATATTGCCGAACTGAACTGAACTGAATATCGCCGTGGATACTATAAGCGTGTCGTTGCGGTCTTGTCGGATATGAAGAATGGCAGCCACAATGATAAATGGTTGGTCTGTTTTATGGTGGCGTTTTTTAAAATCCCTACCGACTACTGTCCGCATACATTACCAACCGTCAGTAGCGTTGTAGACGCACATTAAAGCTTCTAGCCACAGACCGGCTCTGTGATATTGAACATTGGTGGATAATCCTACAGAGATGGTGTGTCTTTATTTAACACTGGTATGGTGTTAGGAAAATGAAATTATTAGATAATCGGTCCCTTGTGACTTTGAAAGTTACTGCAGCAGGACTTACCGTCTTGGTATCTCGTTTACTATATATCCCGTGTTCTATTGCTTGGCATGATAAGTATATGAGAATTTCCAACGTTTCTTATGTGCGAACAAATTCAATGTGAAAGAAAAACTACAGGCATTCTTCGAACTGTTTATTCGAAACAACTTTTTTTAACAAAATGGATGAATACAAACTATAACAGTTAATAACCAAGATAGATGTTAAAAGTAAATTCAACTTATACTACAAGAGTATTGACACCTCTATTGGTCTACTGTTCTCCAATCTAACTGCAAGTCTAAAATCTATAACGTTACAGAACATAGTTAGAGATACTAGTACTATTCTTAGGTGAAAGGGAAAATAACAAGTTCGCTACTCTTCTTCTTTAGACATTGGCTTGGTACTGTTCAATAAGTGCGATATAGGCACAAAAACAATCTTCAATGTCAAGTTCTAGTTCTACTTTACAAATCACTGTTAAATTTTAGCTTAGTTACAAAATAAATGTTACGTTCTATTTACAAAAGGCATGTTACTTTCAGTTCTACTTCATTGGCAAACCATAAAACACGATCTACTTTAAAGGAATTGCTAAATAGCAAACAAACTTCTACTTTTTTCTTGTAGACACACCTTGCTACCTTGCTACTGTATGTGAATATGTAAACAAAGATACCAAAGTGTGCTAGTTCCAGTTCTAGTTTGCTGCGAAACAATTCAAACATCTACAATATTCCGTCATAGAGTTCCAGTTGACGTCTAGTTTGCTGCGAAAAAACAATTCAAACAACATCTACAATATTCCGTCATAGAAGTTACAAAACAGGAAATGCACTTGATAAACATCCTACAAAACTACCTGCTTGGAAACTTAATTCTAGAATACCATGATAGGGAACTTCACTATATACATGAAGAAAAGGTTACAAAAAAAGAAATGAACTTGAACATGATACACATGCAACAAAACTACCATCTTGGAAACTAAATTCTAGAGCCACTGGTAACTGAACTTCACTATTTACAAGTCAAGTCAAGTCATGATCAAAACGGGACCGCATAACAGAAAAAAACTGTCGCCTCAAAACACGAACTGAACTGGCTGTACTGCCCTCGTGTCAGTGCATGTGAC
>NC_049990.1:1831656-1870529 GCF_000003815.2 Branchiostoma floridae
TTTCTCCCCTGTGTGAGTTCGCGTGTGACTCTTCAGATTCGACAACTGACTGAACTGCGTGCTGCACTCCCCACACTTGTAGGGTTTCTCACCTGTGTGAGTTCGGATATGTTTGTTCAGATTACTCAGATTACTGAACTCTCTGCTGCACTCCTCACATTTATAGGGGTTCTCTCCTGTGTGAGTCCGCATGTGAGTCTTCAGAGAATCCAGATGACTGAACTGCTTGCTGCACTCTTCACATCTGTAGGGTTTCTCCTTTGTGTGAGTCCGTATGTGTCTTTTCAGAGCACCCAGCTGACTGAACTGCTTGCTGCACTCCTCACATCTGTAAGGCTTCTCACCGGTGTGAGTCCTCATGTGTCTTTTCAGATTACCCAGCTGAATGAACTGTCTGCTGCACTCCTCACACGTGTAGGGTTTCTCCCCTGTGTGACTCCGCATGTGTTTCTCTAGACTGTCCCGCCGACTGAACTGCTTGCTGCATTCCTCACACTTGTAGGGTTTCTCCCCTGTGTGAGTAAGCATGTGAGTCTTCAAATTACTCAGCTGACAGAACTGCCTGCTGCACTCCTCACACCTGTAGGGTTTCTCCCCTGTGTGAGTCCGCATGTGTTTGTTCTTGGCACTCAGCTGACTGAACTGCCTCCTGCACTCCATGCATTTGTAGGGTTTCTCCCCTGTGTGAGTCCGCATGTGTTTGTTCTTGGCACTCAGCTGACTGAACTGCCTCCTGCACTCCATGCATTTGTAGGGTTTCTCCCCTGTGTGAGTCCGCATGTGTTTGTTCTTGGCACTCAGCTGACTGAACTGCCTCCTGCATTCCATGCATTTGTAGGGTTTCTCACCTGTGTGAGTCCGCATGTGGGTCTTCAGATGATGGAAAAGGCTGAACTGCTTGCTGCACTCCTCACACTTGTAAGGTTTCTCACCTGTGTGAGTCCGCATGTGGGTCTTCAGAGCATCCATCAGACCAAAATGCCCGCTGCACTCCTCACACCTGTAGCGTTTCTCCTTCCTGACAGATCGCACAGAAGAATCCCTTTTCACCTTTCTCCTGACGTCATCCAAACCCTGGACACTGCTTGTTGTCGACATCCTCCTCGATCCTGTGCAACTCCTGTAGAGAAATATGAACAATCACGTAAGAGATTATTCATCAACTTAGATTGTACTATCTTTCCACAAGAAGCCCAAAGATGTATGTTTTCATTGTGTTATCGTGTGTGTGTGTGTGTGTGTGTGTGTGTGTGTGCCTGTCACTGTGTGAGCCTGCATTTTTGTATGTTTGTGTGTGTGTTTGTGTGTATGTGTGCATCTGTATCTGTGTGCCTGTGTATGTGTGTTTCTCTATGTGTGCCTGTGTGTGTGTGTCTGTGCTTCTATTCGTGTGTATCACTATGTCTTTGTGTCTGTGTGTCTGAGTATCTGTCTCAATGTCTGTGTGTCTGTGTGTAAGAGAACAACATACATCGAAAAAGTTAGGTTGGATCCTGATGATATTTGGTTAGTGTGAATGGTTTATTTCACATTCGACATTGTGAACAGCGTATCACACATGGAGTCAAAAGACTGAAATGCGGTGAATAAATGATTTATACAATTATTAGCATAAAGATGAAAGCATAAAAAGTATATTTCTAAAATCCATACGGTAAAAATATGTAATTACTGTATTCGGTTATGTACAACTTGGTAAAACCTACTAGTAATGTCCTAAACGATAAGTAACTACAAATATTACCTTAAAAAATTCCACATCCATACACTCAATGAGAACATGGTCAGTAGTCTCTTTGGATTTCGCGGTCCATTTTTGTCTTAAAAATGAATTTTAATAAGATGAACGTATGCGAAATGGACCGACATCTATTTTTTTACGAGCAAAACCACAGGACAAAAACAAAGCAGCGCGACTCTTGATGATTGTAGCTATAGTGAAAACAAAGGTTAATCTATCGAATTCTTATCAAATGTCTTGTGTGTGACATCATATCCGCGAAATCACGCTATCCCAAGTCACGTGGCACTCTGTGAGGATTAAGCCACACCCTACCCCTACACGTCACTCTGTGTCGCGCGCCGTATCGGACAGCCACGCCGTAATTGCTCCGGCCGTTTACGCGCGGATGCCACCTCAGAAAACCGGGTTGACAAGAAAAACTCTAGGAAAACTCCGAGGAACGCGCTTCTACTACGAGAGGATCACCGGACAAATCTGAGAAGATCACCAGCCAAACCTGAGGAGGATTATCCGTCCCGAAACCCACGGTTCTCCAGGTCAGAATCAGAATGGGATTTCTGTCCGCCCCAGCTGCAGAAGACCCGGCCCGGCCGCCGCGCCCCATACGTCTCGCCAGTAGGACATTCAAGAAGCTAGGTCCTTTTGCCTGGAAGATTTTACCGTTTGTCTCTTTTACGAGGTACTGTATCGTTTCCCAGTTGTTGACAGGACATCGAACTTATCATAACTTTAGATCAGTGACACTTCAGTCAGCCAAGAGCGGAAAAAATTGGAAATGTTTGTCAAAGTTGCAGTAAAAAAAATTTTCCCAGTTTGTGGTAATTTTCAAACGATTATGTCGAGTCATAGTCAACATTATATTCCGTTTTGTTCATGTTTTTGTTTTCCCTGCCTCATGTACCAATGCAAGCCGTTTTCTAGTACTTACGAAATTATGCAAGAATTTGATACCACGCCGGGTTGTTTTTTTGCCATTGTAATTTATGCATAGCCCCACCCGGAGCCAGCTGCTGTCCCATCTGGGGCAGGCAGGATAACAACCAAGTTTCAGATTGGCCGCAATTTTGCAGATTTATACTTAAGTTCTGTCAGAGAGAACTCGAAGTACAGTGGATGGTGGTGCAGTTGACAACGATAGAATAAAGGGTACTCTCTAAGTCTCTAAACCACTTCTGCTTGGAGAGTATTCACAAAGTGCCCACACGTAAACGGTGAAACTTGGTTAGGTAATTGAAGTCACAGATTTTGGCGGGGTGTTTCTTCCTAGCAAGAATGCCACGGACATAATTGGATGAGACTGTCAAACTTCAGATTGACAGATTGTCTAAGGATTGTGCAAGACGATCGGAGACACATTAAATAGCACATGAGCTTGGGCCGGGCGATTTGGGTTCCCGCAAGCTGAAAAGGCAGAGAACATTTTTTTTATTTTTGTGGAAAATTGCACATGAGCTTGGGCCGGGTGAACGGATTCCCGCAAGCTGGAAATGCAGAGAACATTTTTATTTTTGTGGAAAATTGCACATGAGCTTGGACCGGGTGAATGGATTCCCGCAAGCTGGAAATGCAGAGAACATTTTTATTTTTGTGGAAAATTGCACATGAGCTTGGACCGGGTGAATGGATTCCCGCAAGCTGGAAATGCAGAGAATATTTTTATTTTTGTGGAAAATTGCACATGAGCTTGGACCGGGTGAATGGATTCCCGCAAGCTGGAAGTGCAGAGAACATTTTTATTTTTGTGGAAAATTGCACATGAGCTTGGACCGGGTGAATGGATTCCCGCAAGCTGGAAATGCAGAGAATATTTTTATTTTTGTGGAAAATTGCACATGAGCTTGGACCGGGTGAATGGATTCCCGCAAGCTGGAAGTGCAGAGAATATTATTTGTTATTTTTGTGAGAAATTGCACGTGAGCTTGGACCGGGTGAATGGATTCCCGCAAGCTGGAAATGCAGAGAACATTTTTATTTTTGTGGAAAATTGCACATGAGCTTGGACCGGGTGAATGGATTCCCGCAAGCTGGAAATGCAGAGAATATTTTTATTTTTGTGGAAAATTGCACATGAGCTTGGACCGGGTGAATGGATTCCCGCAAGCTGGAAGTGCAGAGAACATTTTTATTTTTGTGGAAAATTGCACATGAGCTTGGACCGGGTGAATGGATTCCCGCAAGCTGGAAATGCAGAGAATATTTTTATTTTTGTGGAAAATTGCACATGAGCTTGGACCGGGTGAATGGATTCCCGCAAGCTGGAAGTGCAGAGAATATTATTTGTTATTTTTGTGAGAAATTGCACGTGAGCTTGGGCCGGGCGAATCGGGTTCCCGCAAGCTGGAAGTACAGACGAATGTTGATAGAAAGATCGCAAGTGAGATGGACAAAAAGCCGAAGCTGCAGTTGTAGCTGTAGCTCAGATAACTGGAAATTTGACACAGAGACAGAAAACAAGGAAGTTGGTCAAGAAGGACTGACCAACTATGACCGACATTAAACTTGAAGTTACGCACACATTGGAACAAACCCTTGAAACCAATTTGGTTCAAGTTAATTTGACGTCTTCCTACCCCTATTTGACCTCCCTCGCCTCTCGCTGATTCGTGCCGACTACTGAGTACGGTCAGAGTGAGGTGAGTTTTCCAAAATGCACACTTGTTATAATATGTCAGAAACACGAAGGTGACACTAGTCAGTCTCCGTGATGTGAAGATCTCATCATGCCTCCAGGTGTGGTTGTATATATTATTTTAGACGTCATTTTCATGACTAACAGTAACAAAAGAGCGCTCACAATCATCACAGGAAGTTGAGAACGAGCAAGCAAGGCATAGCCACAAGTGGGAAGTACCAGATCATGTCACGAGACAGATACATTATACGAAGGAGGTTTCTTGATGATACAAACGTCCGGTGAGAGACAATATAGGCACGCCTTCGAATGTGGTGAAATTTCACCAAATTGCACTATTTTGTTTTTGCGTCTGCTTTCATTGCATGTGATGTTGTAAAACTATGAAGAATGTGCGTCAGCTAGCACTGAAAAACTGTGGCAAGTAACGCCAAGAATTTTCTTGACACCAACATCACTTTACTCGGATACACTTTATACGCAAAACATATTTCATTGATCAATCAGCAGATGAATGGGAAGCCATGTGGGTGACGAGTCACATTCAAGCGTTAAACCCAGTACCTGCTGTATGTCATGAGCTAGTAGCTATCCACTGTCGGTGTCTGGGACATTATAATAATCCAGTTGTCGTAAAGTTGAGAGAAGGCGGTCCGAGGAGAAAAAAAAAAAGAAGAATGCCCGAGAAGCGCTGCCATATTTTTATACCATAGAGTTGAATTTGTTATCGCCAAGCACATACAGTAGGGGCGCATCTTCTCTGGATAGTTTTAAAGAACACTTGAAAATAGATGTGCAAAGGTTAGATGAGACCGGTCGTTCAGTGTGGTATACTAGTAACCAGCTGCTGCCGAGCCGTGTGCCTGTGAAGCTGGTGTGTTACGCCGACATATGGATACAGATTCAGATACAGAAGGCATGCCTGTATCCAGGCTGGATGAAATGTATGACTTAAAAAGTTTTCAGCAGTACCTATGCCGGCATAGTTTTTCTTACGGAATTATAAGCCTTGGCTGGACAAACTGTAGAAATTGGCCAAGTTAATAGGCTAGGGGAGTTGGCCGACCCTTGGAGTCAGTACACGACCCACGGTCAGTATCTTGGCCGGGCAGACATCCTCTCGGACATGAAAGATATTTCATAACGGGTCAAAATGTGACGCATGTTTGTGTACACTGTAGACAACTAGCTATAAAGCAACTGATACAGGACATGTCATTTGAAGACTACACTGTACAATGTTAAGAGAAGACGCTAGCTACAAACGCCCGTGATACAATGCGAAAAAGCGTTGTATGTGTTGCTATTTACGTAAGAACTAATACAGACTTCAAGTAGGTTTTTTATGCTTCATCGTTTGAATGTGGAGTCGGACCGAATGACAAACACATGAGGATAGAAAAAAAAAGGAGGGTACGGTAACTAAGGTTCCCCCATCGTCTGGGGGCGTATCTGATCTAGGTATCATACTATGAATTCACATGGTCAAGCTCTGATAGAAATGTCTCTCCCACTCCTCTGCACTTGGAATCATTGATTTGTCAGAAACAGACCTAGGCACCAGGTATGACGGGAACAATGATTGAAGCAAGGAGCTTATATTATGCGGACTGAGATAACAGCTGTCTGTTTCGATAGTCCATACTCTCCACGACAAGCCATCTACCCATTTCAGCTCAACGGCGAATAGGCAATATTGGCAATGATAACTGCCTGAACACGGAAAGGGACAAACGTGAGAATCAGAACCAGAATGATTTATTTGTACAACGCCGCAGCCTGTTTGTGTAGCAGTTGAGTTCAAACTTCGACAGTCTGACCAGCTCCACGCTAAACGCCCGATGGTCCTGACCTTTTCGGCGTAGCGGTTAGCGCTTGTTTTGTAATCTGGCGGCCCGGATTCGAATCCCGGGAGCCAGGAGTTTTGTTTCTACTCGACTCTCACAGTTGTCCAGAAGGAGAACACTGACCAAATATGACGAGAATGGTTTATAATAGAGATTTGCACCATTGAATTGCTCTCTTCAACCAGCTGTGTACTTCTTTCATGAAATCTAGCTGAAACAAAAACAACAAACAAACGGGAACCTCGAGCGAACTGTCGCCTGGCAAGTTTGGAAAGCTCTGAGGCGTTTTCATCAGAACACTGCTGTAATTAGCAGAGGGTACTACACAGAACAGACGTGTTAGACGTTCGCGTATACAAGAACGGGATCCCGTCTGTATTTCCCAGTTGCCGTTATATCAGCTCCTTGATCAGAAGAAAACTAAATCACATCCAGCATTCAGAATATGTATAGACTGGCTGGCATCTCTCTATTGTATTCATCCGCTAAAAGAATTCGTCACCATGGTCTTGGACGGCTACAGTGAGAACTTCCTTTGGTCGGCAATCGCTCGACACATCGCATATCGCTATCAAACTTTTTCAAAGGAAAATGCCGGTGTTATAACGTTGAGAGATCTTTTGTCGGCCTAACATCAGAAGGTCATTTGTTTTGCATATAGATTAATCGCCTTCGAGAGAACTGTTATATGACATGGTGTGAATGAATACCTCCCGCGAGGCATTCTACCACCCTCTTGTAAGGCCACATTTGTAACATGGAGGTTTTATCATTGATTGTATAAATAGGTAACGGCGGAATTTTGATATCACATGTACAACGTTGACCAAACACCCAACGAAGGCAGTAATGATTTCAGACATCAACCCCCGTACACGCCCGACAACACGTAGAAACTAAGTTTTCTATATATGCTGATCATGGGTTAAAAGGGTGTCTAGTCACTACCGCGGTTTAATGATAACGCAGCAGATATTCCATAGTTGGGGAGTAGCATGGATTTATGATCCCAAAATGAGGAGTTTTCGACGTCCCAAATTTATAAAAGAAAACACAAGCAATCTGCAAGAAGTGAATTAGTGGGCTTTCGCATATACATTTTATAGTAAGGTTGACTTGATCGTTGTTACTAGTACTTGTACGAGTTATGATTACCACCTTGAGTGTTTTATCTGCTCGGCTAGTGACATTCACATTTGGGGAGAATAACGACAAGACGAATGAGGTTTCGCAGATCTGTGTTTCCAGCCAAAAAATTGGACTCAGTTAAACACACCGAGCAGGTGTGGAACAGCCCGGCGGAAAGTTCCGAGGAATGCCGAAGGTACCCGAAGCGGACCTGCCAGCGACTTGTAAGCTCAAATGATTATGGTAGTGCGATCCAGCACTGACGATCACGAGCGCAGCGGATTGTCCAATATCAGAGGGCTCAGTTTCCTTGTCCCATTGCCCGTGGGTTGAGGAGTGAATAAAAAGTCGCGGTATCTAAGCTGGGCATGGAAGCAACGTGACGACCTCAGCGGTAGGTAGCGAGTGCGACGCTAGTATTTCTAGTAGCGATGTGTTTTGTTTGACTTATATGGTGACTTTTCATCAAAAAATTAAAACACGGAATATGGCGGCTGTCATCTGCAATCTTTGTCAAGCACAAGCGGCACTTAAGTGTGGAACAAGCTTAAGATATATCTATGTTTATCCCGATGGACGGAAGGCAAAACGAATGACCCCAGGAAAGATAAATCGTACAAAACGGTTAATAGGGGTGGTTTGCAAGAAGAAAAAAAAAAAAAAAAAAAAGAAGAAAAATCTCGATGAAAAGCTCGAGGGGATGTAGCCACAGGTATATAACAATTACCGACAATACGGAGTATGTTTAGGTCAGAGGGGCTCAACCTTGCACTTTTTCTCATAAGGCATGCATAGCATGAAATAGTATAGACTTCCTTAACCGAACGAAGCCTAGAAAAAGTAGTTAGGGATCTCGGGATTATGTGAACTTACACTCGCAGTCGGTAGGTTTGTCCGACAGGGCCCAGTTCATCAAAACTCAAGATCCCGTGAAGAAGGGGAAATTTCTTCATAGACCGAAAATCAAGAGCCAGCCTGCGATGTTAGTAAAGAGGATATGGGATCCGTTGCTGATACCACTTGCGATCAGTGATTTCAGAGTATTAAGGACCTATAATAGACCGACAGAAAACCATTCCTGCAGGCAAAGGTATTCAGAATCGATAAAAAACGTTGGAGTTTTTTCCCATTTGCAACGTCAACAAGTTTTGCAAGATCTGCAAGGCGGTACAGTACGAAGACATGGCGGTATTATATGGTAATCACTACACAGCACCTGTTGGATAGGGATATCCATGCTGTACGACCTTGGGGGTACAGCTCAGCATACAAGCTGGGGAGTAAGATGAAAAAAAAAAAAAAAAACAGCCCAGGTAGCCAAGTGCCGGTTGGCAAAGGTTTACACATGCACGCTTATTTCTTCGGTTGATCAGCGGGAGGCGAGGGAGTGATGAGATGAAAAGGGGTAGGAAGACAGAGGAAGAAGAATATTGATATTGTAAGTATTGGAAGAAAGGGTATAAGAAATGAGTTTTAGGGTCGTATGAAAGGGTAAGAGGGTTGGACCCCGTCTTTACCATCCATAACTTAAACCGAACAGAGGCCAAGTGACGCGGGATTTGGTACTATCCCAAGTCACGTGGCACTCTGTGAGGATTAAGCCACACCCTACCCCTACACGTCACTCTGTGTCGCGGGGCAGGGGTAGGAAAGGTAAGCCATAGTGCGATGAATGGGTTAGGGCTATGATGACTTAGAGATGTCATTAAATTAAAAAAAAAACCCTCATCAACCGGACATTTCGTGGTTTCAAGGTAATTCGTCTAACCCGGCATTCGATTTCGCGATGGGAGAAATTACGTTAGCAACATGTACATCTGATGGAGTAAATCTACGGATTACGAGTTGGCATACATAGTAGAATCTGAGGTTACCAGTTGCGCTTTAAGAATTGTTTACCACTACCACCAGCGTTTAGTATTAAATTAGAGCGGTCCAGCTGCGATTGGTGGCGAATCTGAGCTCGCTGCGCTTCACGGGAAAAGAAAAAAAAAATCTAGCGAGCAGGTGGCATCCGCGCGTACCACTTTGCTTCTGTTCGGGCCCCGGCCTAAGGCCCCGTCTTTACCATCCATAACTTAAACCGAACAGAGGCCAAGTGACGCGGGATTTGGTACTGTCCCCGAATGTACAAAGAGGAAAACACACCCAAGCATCAGTTACTGAACCTCCCCCTAAAATAAGGAACACGCCATGATGAACACCAGATGTCAGAATGGCGGGAAGTTTCCGGTCCTGGGGCGGACAAAGGGGTTTGAAGTATGCCGTACATATTTCACCCGCGCCCTTCATACTAGCAAGACGTTTCTTTACACCCATGATCACTACAAAAGTGCCTTTCCAATTATCGTTAGCAAACCTACAGTTCCACTCGTTTTAACGATTACAACGCTATAAATGCACAAAAGAAAGACACCTCTGTAAACCCCTACAGAGCCCCAAAATTTGTTTACGCTATCTTCAGCGTTCCCGCACACTTCCTGTGTGAATTGAATAAAGAGTGCGACAGAAAGTTTCCTCTAGTTTAGATGAGGAAACAGCGAAGCTACAAAGGAACATATGTATCGATGACTATGGTCTATTTTTCAACAGAAGGCAGAAAAAACAGAGCTCAGATACCAGTTAAGCTAGGGGGATCGGATCGCCAACGAAATCACGACACGCTTCAGTTTTCTGTCAAATCTACAGATTTTAGGGTCAAAACACAACAGATCGTCTTACCTGAGCAAACTTGAACCCTAGTCTTGCACACAAACACCAGTAAGCTGTCTCTAAAGCCGCGAAAGTTGTGGTCTTTGCTTCGGAAGGACGGGAACTTTTCCAAACCGCTGTCGCTCTCGACTCTCCGAGTAAACAGGAAGACGGCGTCATGTAACCCGGAAGTATTCTATTTCTCTGGGTCAAACATCATCTCCTGATTATCCAACAGTTGTCGCGATATCGCTCAGCTGAATGCTGAGATTGTAGTAAAGAGGATATAATTTAGAAGAGCCAATCGTACAAGATAAAATTGAGAAATGATATTCCATGTATTACAGGTTTGAGTCCTTAGCCTGCGTCCACGGGCGCCGCCATTTTGGTTCCCAGTGGTGTATGATGGGAATGGGTGTTGCAATTTTCCGTGGAATGTTATGAGCGTGTCGTTGCGGTCTTGTCGGATATAAAGGGACGGCAGCCACAACGATAGATGTTTGTTCTGTTTTATGGTGTCATGGCGTTTTTAATCCCTACTGACTACTGTCCGCATACATTACCAACCGTCAGTAGCGTTGTAGACGCACATTAAAGCTTCTAACCACAGACCGGCTCTGTGATATTCAACATTGGTTTGATAATCATCCAACCGAGATCGTGTGTATATTAACACTGTTCAGGTGTTGGGAAAATGAAATGATCAGATAATTGGCCCTAGTAACTTTCAAAGAAACAGCAGGTGGACTTCCGGTCTTCATATTTTGTGTCTAGATATCTCGACTTCTAATGGTTTTTATTTATATCTAAATTTATAACGATGGATGATAAGTAAATGTGCATTTCCTATACTTCTCATGTGGAAACAAATTGAATGTGAAATAAAAACTACATGCTTAATTTGTAACTGTTTATTTGAAAGGGAAAAAACACTTTAACAAAGTAGGTAAATGCAAAATATCAAGACCAACAACAAAGATAGATATACTTGTTAGTAAACTGAACTGTCTAAGAAAAATATAACGGAACTCAAACTGTAGGCCTAATTTACCAACCTAACTGTTAATAGTTATCAAAGAGAACTTATCTTACAAAATTCGAAATATCTTTAGTAATATTTCGTTTTATCTAAACTAAAACTATTAGTCTAATATATATATATATATAACGTTACGGAACATAGCTAGAAACACAATTCCTAGGAGAGAAAGATAAAAATACATTTATCATCACCTCAGGTTATAAGTTCACTCCTCAATGAGGTACTTTTCGCCTGGCAGATATTGACTTACTGCTGTTGATTATATGTCAATCAACATACAAAACAATACATTCTAGTCTACAAAATCAATGTTACGTTCTAGTTAACAAATGTTAAGTTCTAGTTTACACAGCAACGTGACGTTCTAGTTATCAAAAACAAATTTCTAGTGTTAGAAAATAAACAATAATCACCATCATAGAATGTATAACATAAGAAGTCAACTTAACAAGATATGCTTCTAACAAACCTAACATCTTAGAAACTAGATTCTATAACACCAAAACCAACTGAACTATACAAACCGAATAATGCATACATTACTTGAATTACTGAACAAGATACTGAAACAAAAAAAACTAAATGTTTCACCGCTGAAGTTTAGTATTTGTCTAGAGTTTAGAAAACCACTGACTTTGTGACGTCACCTTATTTAGATAGAACATGACTCGGTAAACATTAGATCATAAGTTTCAGATAGTCTATAACAGCCTCCGTCTCTGCACCTGCATAACATGACGTCACGGAAGCGGTGGGCAGCTCATTCCTTGACAAGTCTGGGGTTAGTCCACCGAAGATTTGGCTAAGTCCAATTGTTTGTGTTGGAAAGTACAGTTCAAGTCTTGATTAACAACATCTAATCAAGGATGGTTTTTTCCAACATCTTCTAGATAACAGAAAAGTTATTGCCTCAACAACACAAACTGAAGTGACTTTACTGACAACGTGCTGATAACAGATAAGGCAGGTACGTCTTTAGGACCAACAGCTGACTGACCTGTGTGATTCACTTTCGTAGGTTCATTACGCCTGCACGTGGGTTAGACCACTTGGCTCGCTGAACTGTCAGCTGCACTTCTCACACCTTTGAGTTTTCCACTATGATTCCGAATGTGAGTCTTTAGATTCCAAAGCACACTGAATTGCCTGCTGCACTCCTCACACTTGTAAGGTTTCTCCCCAGTGTGCGTCCGAATGTGTCTTTTCAGAGCACCCAGCTCACTGAACCGCCTGCTGCACTCCCCACAACCGTAGGGTTTTTCCCCTGTGTGAGTCCGTATGTGAGCCTTTAGATTACGTAGATGTCGAAACTGCCTGCTGCACTCCTCACACCTGTAGGGTTTCTCACCTGTGTGAGTGCGCACGTGTCTTTTCAGACTATATAGCCGACTGAACTGTCTGCTACACACCTCACACGTATACGGTTTTTCACTTGTGTGAGTTTGCTTATGACTCTTAAGACCATCCTGTCGACTGAACTGCTTGCTGCACTCCTCGCACTTGTAGGGTTTCTCACCCGTGTGAGTCCGCATGTGAGTCTTCAAATGACTCAGCACACTGAACCGCCTGCTGCACTCCTCACACTTGTAGGGTTTCTCCCCTATGTGAGTCCGCATGTGTTTTTTGAGCTCACCCAGCTGACTGAACTGTCTACTGCACTCCTCACACCTGTATTGTTTCTCCCCTGTGTGAGTCCGCATGTGAACCTTCAGATTACAAAGCTGACTGAACTGCTTGCTGCACTCCTCACACTTGTAGGGTTTCTCCCCTGTGTGAGTACGCATATGTCTCTTCAAATCACTCAGCTGACTGAACTGTCTGCTACACTCCTCACACTTGTAGGGTTTCTCCCCTGTGTGAGTCCGCATGTGAGCCTTCATGTTACATAGTTGACTGAACTGCTTGCCGCACTCCTCACACCTGTAGCGTTTCTCCTCTCGGACAGATCGCACAGAAGAATCCTTTCTCGCCTTTCCCCTGACGTCACCGAAACCCTGGGCACTGCTTGTTGTAGACATCCTCAGAGATCTTGTGCAACTTCTGTAACTCAGACAATAGGAACAATTAAGTAACAGATGATTTATCAAGTTACTATCTTCACCAGAAAGGTATGTCTTTGGTGTTTTTGCATGTGTCTGTGTGTATGTGTCCTGTGCATGTGTGTGTCTGTGTGTTTGTGCATCTGTATGTCTGTGTGTGTGTATGTGTACCTGTGTGTGTGCCTGTGTGTCTATGTGAGAGTCTGTATGCGTCTGTCTGTGTATATGTGTGTCTGCATTTGTGTCTGTCTGCGTCTGTGTGTATCTTAACTACAAGCATAATTTGTATTTATCTTTGCATGAACGTATGTGTGTGTGTTTGGACAACATAACTCGGAAAACCTGGATTGGATCCTGGTGATATTTGGTTGGTATGAACGGTTTATTCAACAATCGACATTGTAAACAGTAAACAATAATATATATGGCTGAATTCAGGAGTGCGTAAGCATTTACACGAATTATTTGACAATCGTACGGATCTTGTGTGAGACGCTCGAATCACTACGCGGAAATGTACGATCTTATGCAACCGCAATAATCACTACGTGAAAGGGACGGACATCTATTGTTTACGAGCATAACAATAGGACAAAAACACAGGAGTGCGACTTTTGACGCAAGACGTCACCCAACGCTTGTAGCAACAAGAAAACAAAGAAATGACGAATCTTTCGAATTCTTATCGACTTCATAGCAAACTTTGTGACATCACTCGGTTAAAGATCAGCGAATTCGGCTAGTTTTGTTCCTAATTGTCCCTAAAATTACAAAGATAAAATCGTAAGTTTGAAAACATGCCCAAGCATCAGTTACTGAACCTCCCCGTCAAATGTGGAACATGCCATGATGAACACCAGATGTTAGAATGGCGGGAAGTTTCCGGCCCAAGGGCGGACGTAGGGGTTTACAGTATACCGTACGTGTAGCAACTGCGCCCTTCATACCAGTAAGACGTTTCTAAACACCAATAAACACTACAAACGTGACTCTACACCTAAAAACACATGCATTTCCATTCGTTTTCACGATTACAACTCGATACATTTAAAAAAGAAAGACCATCCATAAACCCCACAAGGGCCCAAAAAATGTGCTTACGTTATCTTCGGATCTTCAGCCTCGCTTCCCCGTTTGAATTTTGAATAAAAATTCACAGAAAATTTCCCCCATTTCGGGCGAGGAAACAGCAAAGATACGAAGGAACATGTATATCACTTCCTTCTGCAGGCTATGGTCTACTTTCAACACCCACAGAAGACAGGAAAATGGAGTTGAGTTGGCGGGACCCCCACCGAAAATTTATCACGACACGCTTCAGCTTTCTGTCAAATCTAGACAAGTTTTATGATCAAAATAAAACAGATCGTCTTACCTGATCAAACTTGAACCCTAGTCATGCACAGAAACACCAGTAGGTTGTCTCTAAAGCCGCGAAAGTTGTGGTCTTTGCTTCGGGAGGACGGGAACTTTCCAAACCGCTGTCACTCGACACTCCGAGCAAACAGGAAGAAGGCGTCATGTGACCCGGAAGTATTCTTTGGTTATGGGTCAAACCAAGGTCAAACAATATCTCCTGGTCACCCAATAGTTGTCGCGACATCGCTCAGCTGAAATCGTAGTAATGAGAATATAATTTAGAAGAGCTAATTGTAAAGCTTGAAAAATAATATTACATGTATTACAGGTTTGCGATATGGTTTAGCCTGCGTCCACGGGCGCCGCCATTTTGTTTCCCAGTGGTGTATGATGGGAAGTGGTGTTGCAGTTTCGATGTGTTTATACAAGGGGGTTGAAAAATAATTCTTGGTTTATATTGAGGTGGAATGTTATGAGCGTGTCTTTGCGGTCTTGTCGGATATAAAGGGACAGCAGCCAAAACGATAATAATTTGGTCTGTTTTATGGTGGCGTTTTTTTTTTATCCCTACTGACTTCTGTCCGCATACATTACCAACCGTCAGTAGCGTTGTAGACGCACGTTAAAGCTTCTAGCCACAGACCGGCTCTGTGATATTGAGCATTAGTGGATAATCCTACCGAGTTCGTGTGTCTTTAATTAACACTGTTGTGCTGTTAAGAAAATGAAATAATTAGATAATTGGTCCCTAGTGACATTCAAAGTTACTGCAGCAGGACTTACCGTCTTGGTATCTCGTGTACTATATATCCCGTGTTCTATTGCTTGGGATGATAAGTAAATGACAATTTTCTACGTTTCTTATGGGCTAACAATTCAATGTGAAAGAAAAACTACAGGCACGGTTCTGTTTATTTGAAACAACTTTTTAACAAAATGAATGAATACAAACTATTGCAGTCAACAACAAAGATAGATAAGTAAAGTGAACTTATACTACAAGATTACTAACACCTCTATTGGTCTACTGTCCTCCCATCTAACTGCAAGTCTAAAATCTATAAAGTTACAACGGTACATAGCTAGAAATACTATTCCTAGGAGAAAGGGAAAATAACAAGTTCACTACTCTTCCCCTTTAGACATTGACTTGATACTGTTCTATAAATGGCGATGAAGGTACAAAAACAATCTTCAATG
Source organism: Branchiostoma floridae (assembly GCF_000003815.2). Taxonomy (NCBI): domain Eukaryota; kingdom Metazoa; phylum Chordata; class Leptocardii; order Amphioxiformes; family Branchiostomatidae; genus Branchiostoma; species Branchiostoma floridae. The sequence continues at coordinate 1,847,339 of NC_049990.1, forward strand.
TTAAGTTCTACTTTCTACAAATCAGTGTTAGTTTCTTGCTTAGTTAAAAGATAAATGTTACGTTCTATTTATGAAAGGCATGTTACTTTCAGTTCTACTTTATTAGCAAACGCTATTCAGGCTGGTATTATGTCTGCTATGTTGAAATCAATAAAGGATGATGATGATGTCCCCAAACGATTAAACACGATCTATCATGTACCTTTAGAGGAAACTGCAAATCACCAAACAAACTTCTAATTTTTCCCTTGTAGACACACCTCACTACTGTATGTGAATATGTAAATAAAGATACCAAAGCGTGCCAGTTCCAGTTGGCGTCTAGTTTGCTGCGAAACAATTCAAACAACATCTACAATATTCAGTCATAGAAGTTACAAAAATGCACTTGAACATGATACAAATCCTACAAAACTACCTGCTTGGAAACTTAATTCTAGAATACCATAGGGAACTTCACTATATACATGAAGAAAAGGTTACAAAAAATAAATGAACATGAACAGGATACACGTGCAACGAAACTACCATCTTGGAAACTAAATTGTAGAACCACTGGTAACTGAACTTCATTATTTACAAGTCAAGTCAAGTCATGATCAAAACGGACCGCATATCAGAAAAGGCAGTCGCCTCAAGAGCACGAACTGAACTGGCTTTACTGACTGCGTGTCAGTGCGATTTGAGTGCATGTAACTTTTCAGGGTCAATCGCTGACGAAACTGTCAGATCTGATTGTCCGCACCTGCTGGCTTCATTAGTACTCCTCACACCTGTTTGTCACCTTTGTGAGTCCGCATGTGTCTCTTCAGATTCCCGAACTCACTAAACTGCCTGCTGCACTCCTCACACGTGAAGGGTTTCTCCCCTGTGTGAGTCCGCATGTGTCCCTTCAGATGATGGAACTGTCTGAATTGTTTTCTGCACTCCTCACACTTATAAGGTTTCTCCCCTGTGTGAGTCCGCATGTGAATCTCCAGATGATGGAAAAGACTGAACTGCTTTCTGCACTCCTCACACTTGTAAGGTTTCTCTTCTGTGTGAGTCCGCATGTGGCTCTTCAGATTGCTCAACTGACTGAATTGCGTACTGCACTCCCCACACTGGTAGGGTTTATCCCCTGTGTGGGTCCGCATGTGAGCCTTCAGGTTACATAGTTGACTGAACTGCTTGTTGCACTCCTCACACTTGTAGCGTTTCCCCTCTCTGGCAGATCGCAGAGAAGAATCCTTTATCGCCTTTCTCCTGACGTCACCCAAACCCTGGGCACTGCTTGTTTTCGACATCCTCCTAGATCTTGTGTAACTTCTGTAGAGACAACAGGAACGATCAAGTTAGAAATATTTCATCCATAGCCTTTTTAGTATTTGGTTCGCACTGTATGAATTTGTCAGTGAGGGGAAATAAGCGATGAAAGTGCGGTTCACTTATGCCATAGAAACATAATTTTCATGGGAAAAAAAGGAACGAATGCTAGTACTGGTAGGAATCTGCAGAAATGCACACAGATATCACAGGGCAGATTCTCTTTATAATAATAGCAGCAAACTACAAGCTCAAATGCGCTGCCGAGAACCTGGTCTGCAGTCCGACCCTTTGGATTTCATGGTTTGTGTCATAAAAAAAATGAGGTTTTAATGAGGCGAACGTAAGCGAACGTAATCGAAAAGAACCGACATCTATTGCTTACGAGAATAACAATAGGACAAAAACAAAGGAGTGCGATTCTTGACGCTAGAGGCCACCCCACGCTTGTAGCTACAGTGAATCTCTTTAATAAATCTTATCAGTTTCCCAGTAAAATGTGTGAAATCACTCGGTCAAACTTTAGCGAAAACTGATGTATTTGCTCCACGTTGTTCCCGAATGTACAAAGAGAAAACGCTAAATTTGAAACCATGTCCAAGCATCAGTTACTGAACCTCCCCTTACAATAAGGAACACGCCATGATGAACACCTGATGTAAGAATGGCGGGAAGTTTCCGGCCCAGGGGCGGATGGAGGGGTTTACAGTATACCGTACATACAAAAACTGCGTCCCTCATTTCAGCAAGACGTTTCTTAACACCAATTAACACTACATAAGTGCCTCTGCAACTATTGATATACGTTAACACACCTGCAGTTCCACTCGATTTTACGATTACATCGCTATGAATTCATACAAGAAAGACACCTATGTAAACCCCAACAGGGCCCCAAAATTTGTTAACGTTATCTTCAGCCTTTCTCCTAGCCTTGAAGGGGAGGGGCTGCTAAATCGAATTGCCCATTCCCTACATGGTTAAGCCATGTCAAACAATCACTTAAAAACACATTTACCTACATTTCAAACCTCAAGTCTTTACCCCCACTGCAAAGCTGGATTTGTTAGGTTTGTTTTGGTTCAAAAAGCCCGAGTTCAACTCCGGCATTTTAACGAGCTACAGCCAGATGATTGTCATGATGTCAGGATTGCACCCCCTCCCCTAATGGATCAGTCCATGTGCCAGTCTCGAATATGAAGGTCACTCATAGGTCAAAGCATGCCAAAGGTCACAATTTTTGGCAAGATTTTAAAAATATACATGCTTCAGTCACTCTTGCAGAAATATAGACCTTTGTGATCGAAATTTGCCCAGGGAAAAAAATTATCTAAAAGAAACAGGCTAAGGGTAGGCACTGGGCACTTTCTGCGCAGCTCCGGAAAACAACTCCCTCCCCTGAACCTTGAACGTGGACATCTCCTAGCCTCCTCTGTGCGAATTGAATAAAAAGTGTGACAGAAACTTTCCTCCATTTTAGGTAAGGAAACAGAAAAGCTACGAAGGAACATGTGTATCGAAGACTATGGTCTATTTTTCAACACTCAGTTTGGAGATGTGTTACCAGTTGATGGCACCCCCCTGCCAAAAACACGACACGGTCAGTTTTCTGTCAAATCTACAGAGATTTTGGAGTCAAAATACAACAAAACGTCTTACCTGAACAAACTTAAACCCTAGTTTTGCACAGAAACACCAGTGGGCTGTCTCCAAAGCCGATTATTTGGTGATTTTTGCTCCGGAAGGACGGGAACTTTTCCAACCCGCTGTCGCTCTCGACTCTCCGAGTAAACGGGAAGACAGCATCATATGACCCGGAAGTATTCTATTGTTCTGGGTCAAACATCATCTCCTGGTTACCCAATAGTTGTCGCGACATCGCTCAGCTGAATGCTGAGATTGTAGTAATGAGGATATAATTTTTAATAAAAGAAGGGCCAATTGTATCACCTGAGAAATTATATCACATGTATTACGGGTTTGCGATATGGTTTAGCCCGCGTCCACGGGTGCCGCCATTTTGTTTCCCATTGGTGTATGACGGGAATACTAGTACATATAGATGTTGCAATTTCGATGTGTTTATAATGAGGTGGAATGTTATGAGCGTGTCGTTGCGGTCTTGTCGGATATAAAGGGACGGCAGCCACAATGATAAATGTTTGGTCTGTTTTATGGTGGCGTTTTTAAATCGCTACTGACTACTGTCCGCATACATTAACAACCGTCAGGAGCGTTGTAGACGCACATTGCAGCTTCTAACCACAGACCGGCTCTGTGATATTGAGTATTGGTGGATAATCCTACAGAGATCGTGTGTATATTAACACTGTTATGGTGTTGGGAAAATGAAATGATCAAATAATTGGCCCCTGGTGACTTTTAAAGAAACTGCAACAGGACTGCCGGTCTTCATATCTTGTGTACTAGATATGTCTCGCCTTTTAATGGTTGGGATGATAGGTAAATTTCCTACACTTTCTCATGTGGTAACAAACTCAATGTGAAATAAAAACTACATGCTTGGTTTGTAACTGTTTATTTGAAAGCAACTGTTAAAAAATAGATAAATGCCAACTATCAAAATCAACAACAAAGATAGTTACTATCAGTTACTATTAGTTACTACAAGTGAACTTATCTCAGTAAATTATGAACATGTTTACCAGTCTTTTGTTATCGCATCTAAATTTAAACTACAAGCCTAAATTATATAACAATTCAAACTACAAGCCATAATATATAAAGTAACATAGCCAGAGCTACTATTCCTAGAAGAACAGGAAAATAATACACTTATCATCATCTCTGGTTGTAAGTTCACTCATAAAGGAGGAACTCCTTCTCCTTGTGCTCATTAAATTGCTACTGTTCCTCATTTGTCAATGAAGTTACAAAAACAATGTTTAGTTATAGCTTAAAAAAATAATGTTAACTTCTAGATTAAAACCAACAATGTTAAGTTCCACTTAGCGAAAACAACAATGTTATGTTCTTGGTCACAAAAACAATGCTAAGTTGTTCTGTGAAGAAGACCATAGAATTCAAATGTCAGGAAACCAACTTGAATGGTAAAAAGTTTCCAAAAAAACTAACATCTTAGAAACTAACTTCTATAAAACCACAACCAAGTATTCATGTGGAAATAAAACTACTTCAATAACGGGAAAAATGCTGAATTGTAATCACTAACACAAAAATTGGACTTTTCAACTGTCAAGCCTTTGTTATGGAATGAGTAATCCATCGTCAAAAATAGAACAAATGACTAACGGAACGATCATAAGTTGATAATAAGTTTATGGCAGCCCCCGTCTCTGTATCTGCATAACATGACGTCACAGAACTTGTCCATTTATTAAAGCGTCTGGAGTCCGTCCCTCGAAAATTTGTGTAAAGCCAATTGTTTGTGTTGGAAAGTACAGTTCAACTCTTGCAATTGGTTAACAAAATCCAGTTCAAATCTAATCCCGAATGACTTCCAACACAGATAGAAAAAGTTGTTGCCCCAACAACACAAACTTCAGCTTTAAGTCCTCATGATCAACAGCTGACTGAATTGTCTGTTTCACTTTCGCACCATCATTACGTGTGCACATGAGTTAGATCACCTGACTCACTCAACTGGCTGCTGCACTCGGGTCTCCTCACACCTTTGAGTTTCCCCTGTGAGTCCGCATGTGAGTCTTTAGATTTCCCAGCTGACTGAACTGTCTGCTGCACTCTTCACACCTGTAGGGTTTCTCCCCTGTGTGAGTCCGCATGTGTTTTTTCAGAGAATCCAGTCGACTGAACTGCTTGCTGCACTCCTCACACCTGTAGGGTTTCTCACCTGTGTGAGTCCGCATGTGAGTCTTCAGTTCACCTGGCTGACTGAACTGCCTGCTGCACTCTTCACACCTGTAGGGTTTCTCCCCTGTGTGAGTCCGCATGTGTTTCGTCAGAGCACCCGACTCACCGAACTGCCTGCTGCACTCCTCACACCTGTACGGTTTCTCACCTGTGTGAGTCCTCTTGTGTCTCTCTAGACTGCCCGGATGCCTAAACTGCCTGCTGCACTCCTCACAGCTGTACGGTTTCTCCCCTGTGTGAGTGTGCATGTGACTCTTCAGATTATTCAGCACACTAAACTGCCTGCTGCACTCCTCACACCTGTAGGGCTTCTCTCCAGTGTGAGTCCGCACGTGTTTCTTCAGATCACCCAGCTGACTGAACTGCTTGCTGCAATCCTCACACATGTAGGGTTTCTCACCTGTGTGAGTCCGCATGTGAGACTTCAGTTGGCCCAGCCGACTAAACTTCTTGCCGCACTCCTCACAATTATAGGGTTTCTCTCCAGTGTGTGTCCGCACGTGAGTCTTCAGATCACTCTGCTGACTGAACTGTCTGCTGCACTCCTCACACATGTAGGGTTTATCCCCTGTGTGAGTCCGCATGTGACTCTTCAGAGCACCCAGCTGACTGAACTTCTTACCGCACTGCCCACACTTGTATGGTTTCTCTCCTGTATGAGTCCGCATGTGACTTTTCAGATCACCGAGTCGACTGAACTGCCTGCTGCACTCCTCACACTTGTAAGGTTTCTCCCCTGTGTGAGTCCGCATGTGTTTCTTCAGAGAGTCCAGCCGACTGAACTGCTTGCTGCATTCCTCACACCTGTAGCGTTTCTCCTCTCTGACAGATCGCACAGAAGAATCCGTTTTTGCCTTTCTCCTGACGTCACCCAAACTCTGGGCACTGCTTGTTGCCGACATCCTTCTAGATCCTGTGTAACTTGTGTAGAGACAATATGAACGAACAAGTTAGAAATATTTCGTCCGTAGCTATTTTATTATTTGGTCTGCATTGTATGAATTCGTCAGTGAGGGTAAATAAGCGGTGAAAGTGCCGTTTATTTATGCCATAGGAACATAATTTTCATGGAAAAAAGAAGGAACGAATACTAGGACTAGTAGGATTGTGCCGAAATGCACGCAGAAATCACAGCAAATCACAGCGTAGATTCCCTTTATAATAATTTAGCAGCAAATTATAAGCTCAAATGCGCTGGCAAGAACCTAGTCTGCAGTCTGACCCTTTGGATTTTGCGGTCTTCCTTAGATTTTGTCATGAAAAACAGGTTTTAATGAGATGGACGTATGCGAAAGGGACCGACATCTATTGTTAACGAGCATAACAAAAGGACGAAAACAAAGGAGTTCGACTCTTGACGCCACCTCTTCACGCTAGACGCCAACCCACGCTTGTAGCTACAGTGAAAACAAAGAATTACGGTGAATCTCTTAAATTCTTATCAATTTCTCATTAAAATTTGTGACATCACTTTGTCTACGATCAATTGTAACGTTATGATGATCACTGGGTTATATTATTTTCCTTTGGTTTATTATTGTTTGATGTATATGATCTTCATACCCATTTAATTGTATTATGATTTGTAAACTTTGACGGGTGAAGAGTTTGTATAAGCCACATGACTTTTTTCTCCCCCCCCCCCCCCTTGCACGTTGTGTTGTTTTCTATAATTTTCTGTATGTTATCATTTTTTAAAGTGCAAAATTAAATCAATCAAGTCAACCAATCAAACTTCAGCAAAATCGGCTATTTTTGTTCCCAATTGTCAAAATAGTAAAAAGAGAAACCCTAAATCCGAAAACAGGTCTAAAATCAGTTACTGAATCTCCCCGTAAAATAAAAGCACGCCATGATGAACACTAATCTCCAAGCAGATCCTACAATGGCAAAATAGTACCAAACTGGCCAAGGAGTGTAGTCAGCCAACAGGGGTACATTTGCCATGTAGCCAAACACACTCCTAAGCCAGCTTAACTCCTCTGCCAGCTATGCTACCGTAGGATCTGCTTGGAGATTAGATGAACACAAGATGTTAGAATGGCGGGGAGTTTAGGCCCAGGGGCGGACGGAGGGGTTTTCAGTATACCGTACATTTTTCAACTGCACCCTTCATACCAGCAAGACGTTTCTTAACACCCAAGATCACTACAAAAGTGTTTTTCCAATTATCCATACACGTTAGCAAACCTACAGTTCCACTTGTTTTAACGATTACAACGCTATAAATTCATAAAAGAGAGACCCTGCTGTAAACCCCTACAGGGCCCCAGAATTTGTTTACGTTATCTTCAGCCTTTCTCCTCGCTTCCTCTGTGTGAATTGAATAAAAAGTGTGGCAGAAAGTTTCCTCTATTTTAGGTAAGGAAACAGCAAAGCTACAAAGGAACATGTGTATCGTAGACTATGGTCTGTTTTTCAAGACCCACAGAAGGCAGAAAAATGGAGCTGAGCTACCAGTTGACGCGTGACGGGGCTCTACCAAAATCACACGCTTCAGTTTTCTGTCAAATCTACATAAGTTTTAGGGTCAAAATACAACAGATCGTCTTACCTGAAGAAACTTGAACCCCTAGCCTTGGACAGAAACACCAGTAGGTCGTCTCTAAAGCCGCGGAAGTTGTGATATTTGCTCCGGAAGGACGGGAACTTTTCCGAACTGCTCTCGGCCTCGCCATAGTGAGAAGTACACTGGTGGGGAATCGCAATGCTTTATGGTTAACTAGGCTTGTTACAAGATGGCCGCCATCCAAGATGGCGGCTCTTGGTGGAAACCCGAAGTGAGTGCAAGAAAACAGACCACTGTTCGCCGGGATGACCATGGATGACTACGCACAAGGTACGTATAGACGGTGGATACATGTGTCCTTTATCTTTCACGTCATTGATACTTATATGAGTAGCCGATCGCCCAATTTCTACAAAATATACCCTAGGAGACACCAGTTTGGTGCCAATGTCAACATTAACTTCGACTTGGGAGAGTACGGTAGCTTTAAAACGTACATGAAGTCATTTTGTCATTACTACTACATGAGCACTTTCAACACTGCAAATGTGAGGATAATCGATCAAGCCAATGTCGAGAAATTCAACTCACAAGGCATTTGCCCCCCTCCCACTCACAGTAGTCAAAGAGTCAAAGCTGGTCAAAGTGTGTCAACTTCTAGGACTGGGATAAATTGAAAAAAAATAATTAATACTTTTGAAAGTAATTTATATCATGACTACATAAATCACTCTAACATATTCCAGGATATTGGAGAGATCCAATCATTTGGTCCTCAAATATTGACTTCCAAAGATACTTGAAATTTGCTTAGCAACATTGTTTACACCAGGTGAACTTCAAGGACTGGGATAAATTCAAAGAAATCAATTAATCCTCTTTAAAATATTTTAGATCATGCCTACATAAACTACTCTAACATATTTTGAAATATTGGAGAGATTTGTTTATTTGATCTTGAAATATAGACTACCAAAGTTGGTTGGATTTTGCTTAACAATATTGTTTAAACTAGGTGAACTTCAAGAACTGGGATAAATTCAAAGAAATCAATTAATCCTCTTTAAAATATTTTAGATCATGCCTACATAAATTACTTCAACATATTCCAGAATATTGTTGAGATTTGATTTTTTGATCCTGAAATAGAGACTGCCAAAGTTGTATGAATTTTGCTTAGCAATATTGTTTACACTAGATGAACTTCAAGGACTGGGATAAATTTTTAAAAATCAATTAACTTTTTTGAAAGTATATCAAAACATGACTACATATATCATTCTACCAAACTCCAGGATATTGGAGAGATCCACTTATTTGATCTGTAAATATTCACAGTCAAAGTTGCTAGACTTTTGGTCAGTTGTGTTGTTTACACTAAGTGAAGTTCAATGACTGGGATGAATTCAAAGAAATCAATTGATTATTTTCAAAGTAATTCAAAACATGACAGTATATATCACTTTAATATACCCCTGGATATTGGAGACATCCACTCATTTGATTTAGTATTATATACAGTCAGAGTTTCCTGAATTTTGGTCAGCCATATTGTTTACACAGTATGCAGTTTAATGACTGGGATAAATTCAATGAAATCAATTGATTCTTTTCAAAGTAATTGAAAACATAACTGCATATATCACTGTAACATATGCCTGTATATTGGAGAGATCCACTCATTTGATTGATATCATAGACAGTCAGGAGTTTCCTGAATTTTAGTCAGCCATATTGTTTACACTGTATGCAGTTTAACTCTAATGGCAGGGATAGATTCAAAGAAATCAATTGATTTGTTTCAAAGTTATCTAAAACATAACTGCATATATTACTGTAACATATGCCTGTATATTGGAGAGATCCACTTATTTCATTTAGCATTATAGACAGTCAAACCTTCCTGAACTTTGGCCAGCAGCCATATTGTTTCCACTTTGTGAAGTACACCGTATGTAGGATGAATTCCAACAAAGTGTGTTTTTAAGTGAATGGAAACAAGACTGCATACTGGTATATGATTTTATGATACTTCAACATATCCTGAATATTACACAGAGATACTGAATTTTGATCCAGAATATTGACTTGCTTGTCTTTAGTTTTGTTTTATTCAGCTGTATTGTTCAAAGTGTCTTAACTTCAAGCATTGGGATAAGCTTAAATGTTCATAATGTTGCCTATATCTGCATCAAAATTTGATAAATGTATGGTACTGGGATTACTGTTCTTACAGCAGTATATATATGTGTACAATGCTTTATAATGCCTTACCCCCCTCCCCCATTTCCCAAGAATGGTAAAGAAATCTTTCTAATCCATGGCTGTTTGGATCTTGTAAACATGTTTCACCTCATAATAGAGCTTCATTGCTCCTAATAACTATGACTCAGGAAGCCAAGATGCACATTTTTGGATATGAACATAACAAAAACCAAATATTTGTATACAAATCATTCAGAAATGTAAGTAATATTGATCAATGCAACTTTGATGTGATGCAATCAGATTTCTTACATTATTTGAGTTGTATAGATAACTTTATTGAAAGACAATATACAGAAAGAAAAGAAGCGCTTAACATCGTAATCCTCTCTCTCTTTATTTTCTAGTTGAAGGACAGAAAATTCTTGGTTTGCTCTGAACCAGGACTGTGGAGTTCAACCCAGCCTTACATCAGATTCTCTCACCAACCCTGCTATTATTCACAGACCTGGAATACTCACAGAATGAAAACATCACTACTCATTTTATAGCTACTGCGTGTTTAATTTGTTTGTTTACTATTTGCATTGGTGATGATTTGACTTTTGTGATTTGTTATACCTCTTTCCCAAGTTTACCCTACTTAGTCTTTGATTGAAAGGAGGCTGGGTAAAGGCAGTGTATTGTTGTACATTGTAATGCTCAATGTTATGAACCAATGATGTCTTGCCTGAAAGTGCAACTTGAAAAAAATATCACATATTTGTAGTAGCTTGAAATAGTAGAACTGACATTAGGATAGGATTGAAACAAATGTAATTTATCTATTGTGTGTCCATTGTTTTCTTTTCCTTTGGCATGAAGTAATATCCTAGCCTGTGTGCTATCCTAGTTACATGACCAACTCCTATATCTCTCCCCCATATACTCAGGGGAAGTGTAAACAAAGGCAAACAAGGCTTGTGCAGCATATTATATTGTGGTGTCTGTATATCATAGACAACTTTGTGTTATATCTGGTGCATTGTGATCAGTATCACTATGATAGGAACTACTGGTTTGTTATTACATGTCACCACCTAATGTTATTTTCATTGTGTGTTACCACTTTTTGTATATTTATTTTGACACACATTAAAACATATTCTCTGATGCACTTATGATATTGTTTAATGCACTAATGGTAAGGTAAACCTGGCAAGTCTGTTACCAGCTACAGGTACATCAAACCCAATATCAATAGTACAAACAAATGAATCCAGTATTCTATAAAGAGATATCAATGAAGAGTAATATTGGGAAAATTATATGAATAAAAGTTTTCAACATAGAATTTATGTACATTAAAGAAGAGGATACTCTATGTCATGTCACTTTTTTTTATCATAATCCAGTGTATTCATGCCAAATCTGTTTTTTCCTCTTCACTTTTTTTCTCATTACCCTCTTGCCTCATATCAAAATTTTTATCATGTGCTAAAAAGTTATTGTCTTCTTTGTATTCAAGTGTTTTTTTGTTTCATATACATTCTTAAGAAAAGTTTGTGATGAAACCTTGGATGTTTTCATGTATGATAGTTTATTCATAATATTAGATGATTTTCACAGTGGCATTATTGCAGGAAATGTTTTCCCATCTACTCCATTGTTTTTCTGGAACTAATCTGGAAAGTGACCTTATCATATTTCGGCATTAGTTGGCTCAATAGTTCTCAATAAAGCACCCAACACAATGCTCCAACATTACACAGCGTCAGTGTAGATTTTAGGACAAACCTCAGGAAGGAGAAATTTCAATTTTGCCGCCACAAGTTTGTACCCATCATCCCTTGCGCTTGAAACAAGCCTCGATTCCGTGAATGCCGTCGTTTCCATGGCCTGGCCTCGCCACGTAAACAGGAAGCCGCGGCGGAGATGACCCGGAAGTATTCTATGATCATAGGTCAGACACAAGCTCCTGATTACTCAACAGTTGTCGCGATATGTGACAGGGACTGTCATTCTCGTACATGTATAGGACTGTTTATGCCACAGTCGACGTTATAGGGCTGATATCAATTAGGGTTTTACCATGGCCAATATTGACCGAAGGAGGCCATATATGAATATGTCGCGATATTGCATTTTCAAGCAGAGGTTCGGCTCAGACTGTTTTTTTCCGTATTTCTAGGTGTTTTTTGCTAGGCTTTCTATTTTGTCCCCCTTTCTTTGTCTTGAAAATAATGTTTTCCCTATGATCATAGCTAGCCAGAGCCGAACCCCAGCTTAGCTAAATGCAGAACCCGCGGTATAGTATTAATGATAACTCTGATAATTGTTGTAGCGTGAAGTCAAAGTAAAGTGAAGGTGATTTTAAAACTTAGTTTCTGTTTATTTATTTGAAAGCAACTGTTAACAAAATAGATAACTGCAAACTATAACAAAATGAACAACAAAGAGAGTTGTTAATAAACTGAACTTTTCTAAGGAAAGCATAACTGATTCTGTTCGTTTTTGTTCACCCTGTCTGTATTCTCAAACAAAGCCTTAATTACCTTCCTACCTGATAACTGAACAGAGAAATGCAAGCTATCGAGCTCTATAACATAGATATTACTACACACGTAGTTAAGAGAGGGAACTCACTCTTGACACCTCTGCTAGTATCCTTGTCCTCCAATGAAAACTCAAACTGTGAGTCTTAAATAAACAACGTTACATAATATATAGAGTATCTATTCCTATAGCTAAGAGAACATGAAAAATAAAACTATACATTTATCATCATCTCAGGTTTTAAGTTCACATGAAGGAGGTACTCTTCCCCTTGTTAACATAAACTTCCACTGTTCATCATTTGTTGATGAAGGTACAAAAACACTGTTAACTTCGACCTTACCAAAACAACGTTAAGTTTTGATTTGTTACAAAAACTCATAACGAAATCAGATTTACAGAAGAATCATCAGAATGAAAAGGTAGGAATTAAATCACGATACGCTTCCAAGAAAAATACAGATTGAAAACTAAATTCTACTCTTTTCCATGTTGACATATCTCGTTACAAAATATATATGAAAATATGTCAATAAAGATACAAAACCTGCTGGTTCTAGTTGACTTCAGAAGTCTGCTTCTTAACACTTTAAACAACATTTACAATATGCCATCGTAGAAGTTACAAAACAGGAAATTAACTTGAACATGAACATGAAATAAAACTACCATCTTAGAAACTAAATTCCAGAATTCCACGGGTAACTGAACTTCACTATGTATATGAAATCAGAATGAATCCCATAACAGAAAAGACTAGCGCCTCAAAAACACGACCTGAACTAGCTTTGCTGACACCGTGTCAGTGCATGTAACTAATTATGTCCAACCGCTGACTTAACTGTCAGATCTGATTCACTTCCCCACCTGCTGGCTTCATCGGTACACTTCACACCTGTTTCTCACCTGTCTGAGTCTACAAATGCCAATTACTGACGGAAATGCTAACTTGACTCCCTCACACTTGTTCAAGTTCATTTGTGAGTTTCCATGTGTTTCTTTAGACTGTACTGCCGACTGAACTGCTTGCTGCACTCCTCGCACCTGTACGGTTTCTCCCCTGTGTGAGTCCGCATGTGTCTCTTCAGATCACCCAGCTGAATGAACTGCCTCCTGCACTCCTCACACTTGTAGGGTTTCTCACCTGTATGAGTCCGCATGTGTCTCTTCAGATCACCCAGCTGACTGAACTGCCTACTGCACTCCTCACACATGTAGGGTTTCTCCCCTGTATGAGTCCGCATGTGAGTCTTCAGAGCACTCAACTCAATAAACTGCTTGCTGCACTCCTCACATCTGTAGGGTTTTTCCCCTGTGTGAATATGCATGTGTCTCTTCAGATGATGGAACTGACTGAACTGTCGGCTGCACTCCTCACACTTGTAAGGTTTCTCACCTGTGTGAGTCCGCATGTGGGCCTTCAGATGACACAGCTTACTAAACTGCCTGCTGCACTCCTCACATCTGTAGGGTTTCTCGCCTGTGTGAGTCCGAATGTGCCTCTTCAGATCGTCCAGCCGACTGAACTGCGTGTTGCACTCCTCACATCTGTAGGGTTTCTCACCGGTGTGAGTCGTCATATGTCTTTTCAGATTACCCAGCTGACTGAACTGCCTGCTGCACTCCTCACACTTGTAAGGTTTCTCCCCTGTGTGAGTCCGCATGTGTTCCTTAAGATGACCAGGTTGACTGAACTGCTTGTTGCACTCCTCACACTTGTAGCGTTTTTCCTCTCTGACAGATCGCACAGAGAAATCCTTTTTCGCTTTTCTCCTGACGTCACCGAAACTCTGTGCGCTGCCTGTTGTCGACATCCTCCTAGATCTTGTGCAACTTCTGTAGAAACAACAGAATCGATCAATTTAGAAAAGTGTCATTTTAATTGGCCCGCAATGCATTATTTTTTCATGAAGGAGTAGTGAGCGGCAAAAATGTGGTTTCATCTTTACCACTGACTGCGACAGAATTTTCATGGAAGCAACAAAGAAAATTATGCCATATTGCACACAGAACATAGATGAGAACTTGATTATATATGAAATATCTGAAACATATAGAGAAAACAAGCTTTTTACATTGTATCCTTATTGCCAAATATGTAATTTACACCTGTTTTTTGAAAGATTTGAAACCAAACTTGAAATACTTTAAAGCTAAACTTGCCAATATGCCAATGATAGATATCCCTTAGATACACCTGTTAAAAGTCAATCACAGACCAATGATCAACGCTTGTTATCCCTCTCTCTCTCTCACCCAGTCCTGTTATACCTCATGTTAATGTTTTTTGTATTGTGCTCCAATGATGTATATGTATATTCTATTGTGTATTATGCTGAAATATTGAATAAAGTTTGAAAAAAAAATTAAAAAAAAAAAAAAAAAAAATTAAGCACACAGAAATCACAGCAAATCACAGCGCAGAGGACCTTAGAAGCTCAAATGCCCTGGCGAGAACCTGATCTGCTGCCTAGATCTCGCGGTCTTCTTCGATTTTCTCAAGAATAACGGGCTTTTAATGAGATTAACGTATGCGAAAGGGACGGGCATCTTTTGTTTACGAGCACAACAATACAACAAAAACAAAGGAGTACGACTCTTGACGCTTAACGCCACCCTACGCTTGTAGCTACAGTGAAAACAACAGAATCTCTTAAAAAAATCTAATCAATTTTCCGGTAAAATGTGTGAAATCACTCGGTCAAACTTCAGCGAAAGCAGATGTATTTTTTTTGTTCGACGTTGTCCCCGAATGTGCAAAGAGAAAACGCTAAATGTGAAAACAAGTCCGAGCATCAGTTACTGAACCTCCCCTTAGTATAAGGAACACGCCATGATGAACACCAGATGTCAAAAATGGCGGGATCCGGAAGTTTCCGACCCAAGGGCGGTTGGAGGGGTTTACAGTATACCGTACATATATCAACTGCGCCGTTTATACCAGTCAGACGTTTCTTAACACCAATGAACACTACAAAAGCTCCTTTCCAATTATCCATACACGTTAGCAAACCTGCAGTTCCACTTGTTTTAACGATTAAATCGCTATAAATTCATATAAGAGAGACACTGCTGTATACCCCTACAGGGCCGCAAAATTTGTTAACGCTATCTTCAGCCTTTCTCCTCGCTTCCTCTGTGTGAATTGAATAAAAAGTGTGACAGAAAGTTTCCACGATTTTAGGTAAGGAAACAGCAAAGCTACAAAGGAACATGTGTATCGTAGACTATGGTCTATTTCTCAACACTCACAGACGGCAGAAAGTTTGGAGATGTGTTACCAGTTGATGGCACCTCCCTACCAAAATCACGACACGCTTCAGTTTTCTGTCAGATCTACAGAGATTTTGGAGTCAAAATACAACAGATCGTCTTACCTGAACAGACTTGAAGACTAGTCGGTCACACAAACTCCAGAAGGTTGTCTCTAAAGCCGCGAAAGTCGTGATTTTTAGCTTCGGAAGGACGGAAACTTTTCCAAATGTCTGTCGACCTCGCCACGTAGAGTAAACAGGAAGTAGCGGGGACGATAACCCGGAAGTATTGTGATCATGGGTCAAAATTTCATCTCCCGATTACTCGATTGTCCAGATATTTTTCTCATAGCATAGGTTCGGCTCCGACTGTTTTTAACGCATTTCTAGGCGATTTTGTAGGACTTTCTATTTTGTCCCCTTTTCAAGTTTCTTTCCCAGGACAGCAAAAACTCTCTTGACGACAACTGTTTCCATCCTGTCTACAACTTATCAGCCTTCAAAACAAATGTCCACCGCTATCTCCTTACACCGTTTCCAACTTCTTAGTTCATTGCCTTGAAATGGTCCCACATTAAAAAGTCCAGCCACACCCCGGCTCTGTAATATCGGGTATTGGTGGATCATACTACAGAAATTGTAAGTCTTTATTTACCACTAATGTGGCGTAGGGAAAATGAAAGAATCAGAAAATCGGCATCTGGTGACTTTTAAAGATACTGCTGCAGGACTTCCGGTCTTGGTATCTCGTGTACTAGATATCTCGAGTTCTAATGGTTGGGATGATAAGTAAATTGAAGTTTTATGTACTTCGAATTTCCATGTGCTAACAGATTCAATGTGAAAGAAAAACTACCTTTCTTTTCGAACTGTTTATTTTGATGTAACTGTTAACAAAACAGGCAAAGAATCAGAATCAGAATCAACAACAAAGATAATAACTAATCAGTAAACTAATCTTAACTTAAAACATTCTTAACGCTTCTGCTATGTTTTCCTGTTTTTTCTAAAATTAACGTTAAGAAACGTAGCTATTCCTAGTAGAGTACAATAACAATGGATTCATTATAACATGTTGTATGTTCAGTAGTAATGGAGGTACTCTTTCCCTTTTAGACATTAACGTGCTACGGTTCAAATTTCAATAAGGTACAAAAACAATACTAGTAGTAAGTTTGTTACAAAACAAGCAAAACAAAGAAACATAAATTTACCATCATACAAGTTAAAGGTAGAAATCAAGACATGAAATGTTTCAAACATCTTAGAAACAAAAGTCTACTTTTTTCCTTGTAGACATACCTCGCTACGGAATGTAGATATAAATATGAAACGTGCTTGTTGTAGTTAACTTCTAGTTTGCTACGAAACAATCAAACAGCATCTATAATATCCCATCATAGAAGTTACAAAGAGGAAATGAACTTGAACATGTTAAACAAAACTGCAATCTTGGAAACTACATTCTAGAACAGCGCGGGTAACTCAACTTTACTATTTACATGGGATCAAAAATGACCACATAACAGAAATGGCTGGCGCCTCAAAAAACATGACCTGAACTGACTTTGCTGACAATGTGTCTGTGCATGTAATTTTTCAGGTTCAACCGCTGACTAAACTGTCGGATCTGATTCACTTCCACACCTGCTGACTTCAATAGCACTCCTCACACCTGTCACACACTGTGTGAGTATGCACGTATTTTTTTTAGATTCCCGAGGTCACAGAACTGCCTGCTGCACTCCTCACACCTGTAGGGTTTCTCACCTGTGTGAGTCCGCATGTGAGCCTTCAGATTACTCAACTGACTGAACTGCCTGCTGCACTCCTCACACCTTTAGGGTTTCTCCCTTTTGTGAATATGCATATGTTTCTTCAGATCATCCAGCCAACTGAACTGCCTGCTGCACTCCTCACATTTGTAGGGTTTCTCTCCTGTGTGAGTCCGCAAGTGTTTCTTCAGATTACACAAATGATTGAACTGCCTGCTGCACTCCTCACACCTGTAGGGTTTCTCGCCTGTATGAGTCCGCATGTGAGTCTTCAGACGATCCAGTCTACTGAAATGCCTGCTGCACTCCTCACATTTGTAGGGTCTTTCTCCTGTGTGAGTCTTAATGTGTTTCTTCAAACTTTCTAACCGATTGAACTGTTTGCTGCACTCCTCACACCTGTAGGGTTTCTCCCCTGTGTGAGTAAGCATGTCAGTTCTCAGATGACCCAGCTGACTGAAATGTCTGCTGCACTCCTCACACCTGTAGGGTTTTGCACCTGTATGAGTCCGTATGTGAGACTTAAGATTACACAGCTGACCAAACGACTTGTTGCACTCGTCACACCTGTAGCGTTTCTCCTTTCTGGCAGATTGCACAGAAGAATCCTTTTTCGCCTCTTTGCTCGCGTCAACCAAACTCTGGGCACTGCTTGTTGCCGACATCCTCCTATATATTGTGTACTTCTGTAGAGACAATATGAAAAATCATTTAAGAGATGATTCATCCAGTTATTTTGAGTGTGTGATACATGCATTTTCAACTAGGCGTAGTGGGGGGCCAAAAATGCGGAAAATAGAAGCAAGGAATAGAATTCTGCCTCGTCATCTCCAAAAGAGAAGTGGAAAATGCTCACTCCTAGGCCTAGGACGGCTACACTTCTTAAGCCAGCTTTAGATACTATATTATCCCACCGTAGCATCTGCTTGTACATTACCAAATTTGGACAGAAATTACAGCAAATTACAGCAAAGGGGGGGGGGGGGTTGAAATGCCTGGCCTTACGCTTTGGATCTTTTGGATCTGGCCTTACGCTTTTGCGGTCTTCCTACGTGTTTGACTGGAAAAACAAACGGGTATTAAATGAGATAAACGAATGCGAAAGGGACCGACATCTATTGTTTACGAGCATAACAATTGGCTAAACACAAAGCCACACGCCGTACCGCTCCAATAGCTACGGTAAAAACAAAGAAATGACACCCTCAAACACTGGGTTGACTATTGCGGCAATTGCTTACGATATCGTAAGGCATTGCCGAAAGAGTCAACCCCGGGTGGGAGGGTGAGAAATGGAGAATCTCCCGAATTCTTAGCAATTTCTCGGTAACAAACCCTAAAATGCAATAAACGAAAGACCCTCCGTAAACCCCTCAAGGGCCCCACATAGTGTTTACGTTATCTTTCGCCTACTACCTCACTTCCCCGTGTGAACTTTGAACAAACATCGATAGCAATTTCCTCCATTTTAGGTGTGGAAACAGCAAAGTTACAAAGGAACATGAGAATCATGTCCTTCTGTTGGCTATGGACCCGTGGTCTGTTTAAAACACCCATAGAAGACAGGAAAAATGGAGCTGCTAGCTGAGTTACAAGAGACTCCTACCAAAACACGGCACGCTACAGTTTTCTGTCAAATCTACTGAGATTCTAGAGTCAAATACAACAGGTCGTCTTACCTGAACAAACTTGAACCCTAGCCTTGCACAAAAACACCAGTAGATTGTCTCTAAAGCCTCGGAAGATGTGGTTTTTGCTTCGGAAAGACGGGAACTTTATCAAACCGCTCTCGGCTTCGCCACGTCGAGTAAACAGGAAGCCACGGCAGAATGACCCGGAAGTATTCCATGATCATGGGTCAGACAACATCTCCTGATTACTCAACAGTTGTCGCGATATGTGGCCGGGACTGTCATTCTCGTATCGGACTGTTTAGCCAGAGTCGACGTTGTAGGGCTGATATCAATTAGGATTTTACCATGGTCAATATTGACCGAAGGAAGCCATATATAGATTTAGATTAGACGTTATTCCTCTTTTGATTCATCTACAGTTCCCATTTTCCTTGTCTGTAAAGTAAACACTTACCACCATTTCACCTTGTCTGCAATTAGCCCTCGGGCACGGATTTGCAATAAAGATTATCATTATATAATTGTATACATATCGCGATATTGCATTCTTCAAACAGACCGTTTTTTTATTCCTTTTTTATGCGTTTTTTCGTTAGGCTTTCTATTTTGTCCCCCTTTCTTTGTCTTGAAAATAATGTTTTCCCCATGATTATAGCCGGAACCAAACCTCTGCTTAGCTGAATGCAGAGCCCATTGTATAACTCTCATAATTGTTGTAGCGTGGACGCACATTAAAGATTCTAGCCACACCCCGGCTCTGTGATATCGGGTATTGGTGGACCCTACTGCAGAGACTAAGTTTATTTAACACTGTTGTGGTGTTGGGAAACTAAAGTGTTTGGATAATTAGCGCCTAGTGGCTTTCCAAGATACTACAGCATTACGTCCGGTCTTGTTATCTTGTTTGCAAGATATATCGTGTTCCGATGATTGGGATGATAAGTAAATTGGAATTTCCTATATTTTTCATACAATGTGAAAGAAAAAAACATGTTTATTTTCGAAGTGCAACTGTTAACAAAACAGGTAAATATCAAAATCGACACCAAATATACCAATTACTAGAAATCAGCAAATAGTACTAGTAATCGTACAACATTATAAACACTTCTGCTTGTTTTCTCGTTCTCTTGTCTAAACTGAAACTGTGAGTCTAAAGGTAACGTTACTAAGCATAGCTATTCTAGAGTATCTACAATAACAATGGACTTATCATCTTCTTGTTAGACATTAGCTTGCTACCGTTCGTATGTCCCAAATGTACATAACAATGTTAAGTTCTAGTTGTAGGTTTGCTACAAAACATTTAAAACATGACGTTGTAAAGAAACATGAATTTTACATCAAAAAAGTAAAAAGATAGGAATCAAATCAAAAACTTGATGCACTTCCAACAAAAATCTTAGAAATAAAAAATTCTACTCTTTTCCGTGTAGGCAAACCTCGCTATTGTATGTAAATATGTCAACAAAGATTTTTAAAAAGTGCTAGTTCTAGTTGACTTCAAGTTTGCTATGCTACTAAACAATTCAAACAACATCTACAATATACCATCATAGAAGTTACAAAACAGGAAATGAACTCGAAAAAGATACACATCTAACAAAACTAACATTTTGAAAACTAAATAATTCTAGAAAACGGGTAACTGACCTTCACTATTTACATGGGATCAAAATGAGGTGCACAACAGAAAAGGCGGGCAAATCAAAAACACGATCTGAAAATGACTTTACTGATAACGTGTCAGTTCTGGTAACTTTTCAGGATCAACCGCTGACTAAACTGTCGGATCTGATTCACTTCCCCACCTGCTGGCTTCATTAGTACTCCTAACACCTGTCTCTCATCTGTGTGAGTAAGCTCGTGTCCTTTAAGTTGACCAAGTGCCTGAAATGCCTGCTTAACTCCTCACGCCTGTACAAGTTCCGTTGTGTGAGTTTCCATGTGTTTCTTCAGACTGTATTGCCGACTGAACTGCCTGCTGCACTCCTCACACTTGTAAGGCTTCTCACCCGTGTGAGTCCGCATGTGGCTTTTCAGAGCACCCTGCTGACTAAACTGCCAACTGCATTCTTTACATTTGTAGGGTTTCTCGCCTGTGTGAGTGCGCATGTGTTTCTTCAGAGTACTCAGCTCACTAAACTGCCTGCTGCATTCCTCACACTTGTAGGGCTTCTCCCCTGTGTGGGTTCGCATGTGTCTTTTCAGACCACTCAGCTCAATAAACTGACTGCTGCACTCCCCACACTTGTAGGGTTTCTCGCCTGTGTGAGTCCGCATGTGAGTCTTCAGATGATGGAAAAGACTGAACTGCCTGCTGCACTCCTCACACTTGTAAGGTTTCTCCCCATTGTGAGTCCGCATGTGTTTCTTCAGATTACTCTTCTGACTAAACTGCTTGCTACACTCCTCACACCTGTAAGGTTTCTCACCTGTGTGAGTCTGTATGTGTTTCTTCAGACTATCGAACAGACTGAACTGCCTGCTGCACTCCTCACACTTGTAGGGTTTCTTCCCTGTGTGAGTCCGCATGTGAGTCTTCAGAGCACCTATCTCACTGAACTGCTTGCTGCACTCCTCACACCTAGAGTAGAGTAGAGTAGAGTACTTTCGGTTGGGTAGGAGACGTGCTCCAATTTGAACCGCTCTTTCGTTTCAGCATACAGTCATTGTTGGTTTATGAGGTTTGTCCAGCGCTCTGTAGTTGAACATGATGGGATGGTTTTCCATGGCTCTGTCTAACCTCGATTTGAAACTATTGACAGTAGGTGCTGTAACTACTTCTTCGGGAAGTGCATTCCACCACGGCACTACTCTGTTGCTAAAAAAGTCGTGTCTTTTGTTGGTGTTTGACAATGGCCTTGATAGACGTAGGCTATGCCCTCTCGTTCTTCCATCCTTCTTGATTTCTGGTATGCATGGCTCGGTGTCGTATAATCCGTGTATGTATTTGTAAGTGTTGATGAGGTCGCCTCTGAGTCTCCTGTACAGTAGGGTTGGGAGTTTAAGGGTTCTAAGCCTTTGCTCGTATGTGAGATCCCTCAGTCCAGGGACTCTCTTAGTTGCGCGTCTTTGAATGTTTTCTATGTTGTCTACTAGTTTCCAACTCCCAGGAGACCAAATGGGGGCCCCATACTCGACGAGAGGGCGTACTAGGGATTTAAAAAGGGTGATGAAGACTTCTCTATCAATGTATCGGAAAGTTCTCCAGAGCAGCCCTGTCATCTGATTTCCCTTGGAAGCTATTGACAGGATATGAGCTTCAAAACTTAGGTTTCTGTCCACTTTGATGCCAAGGTCCTTTTCCTCTGTGGTGTTTTCCAGGTTCACAGTCCCACCGTGGTGGTCAGTCATGTGGTAGTTGAAGGGGGGGTGACCCGCTCCAAGTCTTAGAACAGTGCATTTATTTGGGTGGAACTTCATCTGCCAGGTCTTGGCCCAGGATTGCAACTTATCGAGGTCAACCTGTAAGGTTTCTCCCCTGTGTGAGTTCGCATGTGAGCCTTTAGATTATCCAGCTGACTGAACTGCTTGCTACAATCCTCACACTTGTAGCGTTTCTCCTCTCTGACAGGTCGCACAGAAGAATCCTTTTTCGCCTTTCTCCTGACGTCACCCAAACTCTTGACACTGCTTGTTGTCGACATCCTCCTAGACCTTGAACAACTTCTGTGGAGACAAACGGTCAAGTAAAAGACGCCTCACCATTACTCAGGGCTCTAAATATTTTTTTCTGCATACCTGCACTGGCGCGGGTAACATTGAAAATTACCTGCACCAAACAAACTTTACCTACAACACTCTGAATTTGGAAAGTATGGATCATACTAAAAATGTTAAGGAACCATTGCTATTTTTCTGTTATACTTTATAGGTAGCAATATTCAATACAGCTAATAACAATCCAGATACACCTACATCATATGACATTTATGTCTAAAACCCAGTACATGGACCAGTGCAGGTTAGGTGCAGGTAGACACCAGAAATACCTGCACAGCTCCAATTTTACCTGCACTAACATGCATATACAGGTGGTATTTCGAGCCCTGTTAGTAAGGCGTGGTAAGGGGCGAAAGTGGGATATTTGTTTACTCTCCAAAGCAGAGATTGTGTCGC